>NW_028301539.1:4452500-4527500 GCF_042242905.1 Orbicella faveolata | reverse complement strand
CTAATAAAGTCGCCAAACGTCTGCTACGGGCCTGCCCAGTTGCAATTGTCGCTGTTAAAGTCTTCAAAGAGCTAGGAACTCCATTTCGGGAGAAAAGTTAAGATCTTCACTAACATACTGGATGATACTTTCAGCGATAAAAATCAATTTTTGTTACGTAAAAATTATTTGACCATGCTCACCGGTGGAAAGTCTGCTGGGTTTGTGAATGCGCACTCGCACAATAGGTCACGTGGCTCTAAAGTTTTGCTTATGCACAAGTCATTTCAAACCGAACCACAAGTGAAATCCCCGCCAAACCTCCGCTCAGTCCCCGCATTGTATAGCGAATCCGTGAAAAAAAGTGCATTCCCCTACTACCGGGGAACCTAAATTGAGTGAAAACAAGGTGAAAGCCCTCGGTTTGCCCCAAATATTCCCCAATCGGGGGGAGGGGGGGGGAGGCGGGGGATTCAAATGACTGGTTCATTACTAATATATTCTTACATCGCAGCTGGCGCAAATCAAATTTGCCAAGAAGGAGTATGTTCATGTTCCCTCGGATTTGCCAAAAACAATGACGAGGAATGCGAAGGTAAGATCCTGCATTTGTGGTTGTACAGTAATTTATATAACTGCAGTGTGAAAGATTTTTGGTGATTCCTTCCTCACTTTCGGAAAGAGCGTTTGCCTTTGACTAAGAGTATAAGTAACATCTGTTTCGGGTTTTGAATCTTCTTCCCTAGCGGAGTGGGTGGTAGGCCACCGTGGGTGGGAGTGGAATGTGTAAGGTTTGGCCACATCAGTTTTCTTCATAAAATTGAAATGATATCGCAAGAAATTTCCTTCATCCTTGCAAAAATTGGTTTTACCTGATCAGTGTTAATGAATAAATAAACCTCCTTTTGTCGCGAAAATGTGCATGGAATTTTTCATTGGGTATCTCAATCTCACGATTTCCTTGCTAAACTAAGAAACTAGCAGATGACGTCGGCAAAAATGGAAATTTAGAGGCAAGATGATAAGTTAGGATATCAACACCGCTTCCTCCCTCGAGTGTAGATCTGAAGTTACTTAGTAATTTTGAGGAGATAAGCCGATTTTCAAGTCGAGATTTTCGTTTCAGATGTGGACGAGTGTTCTCAACATGAAACTCCATGCGGTGCTAATGAAGAATGTTTAAACGAGCAAGGGACGTATTCTTGTGTGTGCCTATCAGGATATAAGAAACAACACAAAGTCTGCGTGAGGAAAGGTGAGCGTTCAATTAAATTATCAACAATAGACCATTTTACAGTTGTCTGTTCAGTGACCTGGCCTTTGAATGGCAGCGAGGCTGCAGATGACCCTGTTTTGATAAAGACCTCACTGCTTTTGTTGTGTAAACCAAGTTGTTCTTATGCTAACTAGATGCCATTTAAATGAGAAAATCAGAGAGGTCTGTATCACAACAAGGTCATCTCCGGCCTCGCTTGCGTTCAAAGGCCAGGTGACTAAACACACAACTCTAAAATGACCTATTTGCACCGAGGAACCAATACGCCGGGCGGCTTCCATTGCCAATATTGTTAACCTAATAGGTTGGTTAATAACATTACTTGTACATTTTTTTTCCTCCTTCACCTAAAGCATATCTGACAATAATCATTTAGCGAAGAAGCCACAATGACTTATTTCGCCCAATTTATGGGTTTTTATTGAAGTCGTCCATAATTCAATTCCAAGAAATTTCGCTGAAATCAGCTTAATGCCAAGCAAATAGCAACACGGAACACTTTATTTTCATGGTGTATTGCCAACTGTAATTTGAGCAGGGTTTTTGCCGCCTGAAGTACCATAGACGCAAATCAGGAATGCGACGTGCATCAAAACAATGACCAATTATTGGACGAGGTTGAGCAAAATATCGTAATATTTCAGTGGCGAGCAGATCAATTATTTGCGGAAGCTGAAAGCTGAGGCAGACATCGTGATCTGCGAGACTCGCCCGAGAGTTCTTCTCATTTCTAAAGGGGATAATTGAACCATGCGCTGAATCAAGTAATCCACATTACCTTTTTTAACTCTTTCCTTAGACAAATGTAACTGCAAACAGCACGAAGTATGCCTCCAGGGAAAATGTAAGTGCAAGGAAGGATACAAGAAGAGTACAAAAGGATACTGTGTTCCTCGTCGAAGTAAGTACTGCGTGGCATATGGCATATGCTCAAGTTAAAGGAGCTCATTAGTTTGGTCGCGTATAAAATTACCTTAGCATTAAAGGAAACCTGAAAATACTAGTTTACTAACATGGAGAAGCACAAGAGAGATAATGATAAGCCATCAAGGAACAAGGATGGAGAAAATTAACACGGATTACAATCGACCAACTTGAAAAATTTGGTCAAACTTTTCAATATGCACAAACCATTGCACAGTGGTGGAACACTTGCATAGAGAACCTGGACCAAATTTATACCGTGGTTAGAAAGTTACATACATACTTTATTTTTACCTCCCCAATGGGGCTTTTCAGGAACAATTACTTAAATTACTAAGTTACTAATAACTACACAATCAAAATTAATCAAATTGAAAAAAGCAGTAGCAGTAACCCGTTAAAAGAACTTCTTATAAGTTCAAATTGTTTCCTGAGATATCTGAAATCCTTTCTCTTTTTCCACTTCTAGGTGAGAGTTTTAAGTTTAGCTTGGGCCTCTCGTTACACGACAACTGTTTTCCAAGCATCCTCTTTCTGGGCGTGCTTGGGCGCCTGGCCTTCACAGAATAAATGGGACCGCGCCTTCTTGTTTCTACTGCCTTGTTTTCTTTTTTTCTCAGCGATGCTTGACTTTTTCTGGTTTAGTTTCAATTTAACATGTCATCTAATACTGTCATATTTTATTTACTAACATTACCATCAAATAAACTCACTTTGCCCTTCTTTACACTTTGCATTTTTAATGATGTCTTCGCCCAAAAAAACTTAACTTTATATGGGTTACTAATCAAGCGTGACCGGACAAGATGGCTGGATATTTGCAAAGTTCTTTTCTGCGTGTTTATGGATCGAGACGGAGTCGAGGTCCATAACCACGCAAAAAAAAGAGCGAGGCCAATGTCCAGCCATCTTGACCAAATAAGCTTGGTCAATTCTTGGGTTTCACGTGACGTCACAAGCTTTGATCAAATCAGTATCCGCCATGTTGGTGTCCCTCGGGTGTCAAATTTATGCTAATAATAGTCCATTTCTATCGTGAAGCTTCTCTATTATCGCTCTACTATTTTGACAAATACATGAATTTCCAGAAAGAAAAAAACGATAAACGCACCGGGCATTGATCTAAAGGTATCCCAGTGCTCTCTGAGTATGCCAAAAGCTTAGGGAGTCGAGTAAAGGAAAGATATTCGCAAAAGATCTCGGTCATAGGAGTTGACCCGGCCCCGCAAGCATAACAGCCGAGCAGTTCAGTCCAGAATGCTTGCCTCCTGTGGAAGTCTCGGACTAGTTGAGTTACCTCGTTCTTGAGACCAGCTTCTACACCAACGAGCAATTCAAGGCGTTCAAGGGTCTGGAGGCGTTTAATCAAATGGTGTCGGGATTTGTAATCTCAGTTGTAGGCAAAGTAATTGCCGGCAAGTATGTCGTGAGAGCAAGTGTTCGGCATTCACAGCGTATGAATGATCCTTTGGTGAACATTTAGGTCATTTCCGAAAACGATGGGACTATTTTGTCAGCCCATTGCTTGGGATGCAAAGCTGGACTGGCTGAGTCATGCTCGCATATCGCGAATGTTTTATTTTATTTAGAGGTAACCACGAATTCACAGCAAGCTCGCTTGCACACTGGTAAAATGCTCATGGATTTTGCCGACATATGTCAATAAAGTGCCGGATGCGAGGGCTAAGGACATCGATTTTTCTTCGGCTAACAAGCTCAAAGAAAAGTTCGACCAGAAAATTGAGGATCTACAACAACCGCAAGCCTCGAAGCATGCAGCAGCTTCTAGTTCTGGGACTGCATCAGCCGGCGCCTCAGCGCATGTAGCGCGCATCGACACCTTCGAAAGAGGAAATGGATCAGCTTTATGCCAAACTCAACCAGTGCAAAATTAAAGCAGTAGCTTTAAGTTTAATTGATCCTTTTGCTGACCAATTTATCGACCAAAGCCGCTCTGTTCAGGTAGTTTCAGAGCGAAATGTTTGCTACAAACTCGTTCACTCTCTAGCACTCTCTTGTTTGTAGCGTCGCCGCGACTCACCGCAGAAATCCACTCGTTTCACCTCCTAATAGTGAGTTTCTCCTGTTCATCCCCTTGATTTGTAATAATCTTAGGTATAAGAGAAAACCCTTAAGCCTTTACGATTTCCACTTTTGCTCGAACAGCCAACAACAACGCGTAAAACCATCCCTTCTTTCTCACATGAACTCGCCTTTGGATACGCTTCATTTACGCTTGAGGGACACCAAGAGGGCGGATAGTAACCGTTGCTACGCTATTGGTCACGTGGGTGAAACCCAAGAATAATTTTTATACGGAAAAAAAGCACACTGTTTTCATGCGGGACACGGCGGGTAATCCCTGGCGGGTAGATAGATCTGAGTCAGTAATCATTACACTAGATAATCAGCGTAGTACCAAATCAGTTTTCCGCTTTAGATTAAAAGGACGTTGACTTGTAGATTTCTAGACTTTTTGATTGTTCATTTCGGCGAAAAAGTTTGCTTTTACACGATCACGGCACTCTCGGCTCCTCAATCACGAAAGGCGTAGAAATCCTCACCAATACAAGTTCAGCTGTTTACTTAAGAGAAAATAAGCTCATATTAGCATAACATAACTACAAACTGCCATGTGGACACGCAAACGGATTGGCTACACTGAATGGCGGCGAGCAACGAGCAATTAACTACAGCAGGAGCTAGGTAGCTTATCTTTTAGAATAGTTTCCATTTTCATTTTCGTTAGGTTTTTATTGTTAGACCGGTGATCAGTGGCCCGCTGTCTAGATGTCTCCTTGCATACGGCGACTGCGCGCGAGGTACGAGCGTCAATTAAAACCAAGCTGTTCTTCCGAAACGACAAGATAATAGTATTTTTCTTAAAGACGTGATTGATCATCGCAGTCAAACACACAACTTTTTATCTCTTAAAATAAATTTTATCTCGCTAGCGTGCGAAAATTTACGTTAAAACCCGAGTAAGAATCGAGTGACATTTCTGTTAGCTGGAAGAGCTGTTTCTGACAGTTCTGTATGCAGGATACGATATTAGAAAAATCTAATTTGTCAAATGTTTGTCTTGCCAAGAATCGACAAGAGCTATGAACTTAACGGGAAAGCGTCGATTCTCTTCATTTCGCCTTTGAAAAGAAAGACCAGGTGTGGGAGATGGAATCGCTGGGCGATCCTTCTGCCGATTGCTCCAATTTTCCTGTGTTATTCGCCGATGCGAATTTAAAATACTAGCTAATCTTCCACCGCCTCATAGTTCGTAGCCGAGGCAGTTTTACATTGCTTGAAGTTACCATGAGCTGTGAATAGAACACAATATAATTCTGCAGCGTTTCTAATTTTGCGGCCACATCAACTTTTCCATTGAATTAAAGCGAAGAACAACAGTCGACCAGTCGCTGGACTTCGAAAACCTTTGCACTGATCAGACTCGATACTATACCACAGAACCTGCATAGATTACTGCAACCGTATCCATTTCTTTCATTCCCTATTTTCGAACTCTTCGTGAGAGTAGAGGATATTCCCAAGGTAAAATAACCTCATGATCGTTTTGTTCTTCTGTTGAGATATTCCCATTTTCACACTTTGATAATCTATCTCGCCGTGAAATTATTTCAATTGACTAAATTCCCGCAGGAAGTCAGTTATGCCGACAAACACGCGCCAGTTTATGATTGGCGTACCTGTTGACAGTAATTGACAGTTGATGAGATCGGATTACATCGGAACTGGTGGGCGTAATGCAAAAACCCGGTTCTTAGAGCAGGCGTTACTTTCCTTGTTCTTCCTTTCTCCCAGTTCCCCCCTCCCCCGCCTTCCATTCGCGCTTTGTCTCCCCCCTTAAACAACCGCTACGCAGGCTAATCAGACATGGGAAATTGTTTTTGGTGTTATCTCTGGCAACTATTTATACCTTTAGCAGTTTCATACATCTTTAGCTTTTAGAAAATGTACAAAGGACTGTAATATACTCAAAGTTACTTTGGCACAAGGTTTTTGTCCATTAAAAACTGAGATTGCTCGACTTTCTTTCAGATATCGTTTTAGTGATTCTTACTTCTGAAATATACTCCGTTCCCTGAATAAATGCCAACATACCGGCAAAATCCATCGAAGCACAGTCCTTGAGGAGATTTGCAATAAATACTAGAGGAACAACTCTTTCTATGCGCTAAGAGGCAAAAATGAAATCAGCATAACTATATTGTTCAAAAAAATACTACAAACATAATAGCGGAGCAGAGCAGCCAAGCGCGCGGAGCACCATAAACACATGCATGCATAGCATTGGAAACCCGTGCAACTGTTTTTTCATGGTCAACACGCCGAGCGGCATGGATCGCAAGCGCGTGCACCCAACGACGACGACGTCGCCGCATAGCATGGCGGTCATCCAGCTAATACCAAGTCATGCAGTCTTGGTTTACAGCACGTGTCTTTGATATTGAACATCCATGTTATGGTCAATTGACACTTGTCAAAGCAAGCTA
Source organism: Orbicella faveolata (assembly GCF_042242905.1). Classification (NCBI taxonomy): domain Eukaryota; kingdom Metazoa; phylum Cnidaria; class Anthozoa; order Scleractinia; family Merulinidae; genus Orbicella; species Orbicella faveolata. The sequence continues at coordinate 4,520,813 of NW_028301539.1, read as the reverse complement.
TCCGTTGACCAGTATCAGGTGACCATATCGCGCGCTCAGGTTAAGAGCTCATCGACGTCATGTGTATTTTGGAGTTGACCGCTGACCAAGGACTGGCTTTCGATAGGATCGCGGGCTCATGCCAGGTTTATTTGTTAAAATAAGGGCGACGATCAGGGCCAGGTTGTTCGGAAGGTGGTTAACGCTAACCCAGGATTAAAAGTTAACCGAAGTCCAACTTTTTCTTGCATACGAATGTTTTTCACTGCTTTTGAGTCATGGGCTGCGTTTGCAGTTTGAGATCATTCAAACTGAAAACAGAAGGCCAAACAACATAAACAGAAAACCTCACAAAATATAAACAACCTTGCGAAACTCAAACCAAAATTCTCGCTTATCCTGTGTTAGGTTAATCAGGCTTTAAACAACCCGGCCCAGGGGCTCTTTATTTAGGCTTGGCTAAATCTATATATTATCTTGATATCTACACAAAAACTACCAAGCTAACTACATAAAAAGTTGTTAGACCAAAAAAATTCAAGATGGCGGCCACATTACACTAACATGGCCGTTCTTTCGTCTTCATCCCCTTTTCAACTCGTTGAAGAGATGGGATTCTAATATCGAGAGACAAAGCACCAGGCGACAGAAGACTGTCTTAATGTAAAGGCTTGTCCAAACGAGAAATGTTTGGCGACCAAACACCATCAAACAGTGTTTGGTGACCAAATATTTTACCGTTTGGCCACCTTGTTTGGTACTGTTTGATCGTGTTTGAAAAAATTTGAAGGCCATCAAACATTCGATCAAACAACTTAAAACATTTCTTTTGTTCTCGTGTTTGATGGGCGATGTTGTGTTTGTTTGGACAGCCGTATCAAACATGTTTGGCGCGCGCATGCGTACCACGCTTGCTCAGCGGCTTGTATCCATTGTTTGATCTGTGTTTGATCAAACATGTTTTAACCGTTTGGCCACTCACTTCAACATCAGCATGTTTGGACACCAAACAATGTTTGATAATGTCTGGTTACCAAACATTTACCGTTTGGACAGGCCTTAAAGAAAAAAAAAAATACCACAACACTAAGAAAAACGTTATTAGACCTGAGATGTTGGGTTTCCTTTCATTATGACAGCCATGTTAGATCAACATGGAAAACAGGATGATGTGAAACATCGGTTGTTGTTTGGATTTCATCTTCTTTTCAACCCGGTCAAGAGATGGGCTGCGTTCAAGAGATGCGCCTCAAGAGATGAGCATCAAGAGATGAAGTTCCAGGCAAAAGTAGACTGCTTAGATATAGACAAAGACTAGCAAAGTTCTAAGAAAAACGACATTAGACTTGAGATGTTGGACAAGATGGCGGCCATATTAGACTAACATGGCCGATGTTTCACATCATACTCTTTTCCACCCGTTGAAGAGATGAGAATCTACCAACCTACCACATGAAAACTGTTTTAGACCAGAAAAAGTGTACTCGGCTTCGTTTCACGATGACGGCCATATTACACTTACATGGCTGTTGTTTCACGTCATCTTCTTTTCAACCCATAAAAGAGATAGGATTCTAATATCGAGAGATAAAGTTCTAGGCGAGAGCTGACTGTCTTGATGTAAAGAAAAAAATTGCAAGTTACTAGGAAAACCGTTATTAGACCACAAACGTTACACTTCGTTTTAAGATGGTGGCCATTTTAGAAAAAACATGGCGGTTGTTTGACATCATTCTCTTTTTCACCCTTTGAAGAGATGGGATTCTACCATCGAAAGATGAAGTTTTACGTTACAGTTTTATATCTTGATATCCACACAAAAAGTACCAAGCTACTGACTAAAAATGTCTTTAGACCAGAAAAGTTGCACTTCGTTTTAAGATGACGGCCATATAAGCCTAACAAGACCATTGTTTGGACTTCATCCTCTTTTTAACCCGTGAAAGAGATGGGATTCTAATATCAAGAGATAAAATTCTAGGCTACAGTAGACTGTCTTAGAAAAATGTTAATAGACCTGAGATGTTAGGCTTCGTTTCATGATAACGGTCATATTAGATCAACATTAAAAGAGGATAATGTGAAACATCAGCCGTTGTTTGGATGTTATCCTCTTTTCAACCCGTCGAAGAGATGGGATTCTAATGTTAAGAGATGAAGTTCTAGGCGAAAGTAGACTTTCTGGATATAGAGACAAAGACTGATAAAGTTGTAAAAAAACGTTAAAAGACCTGAGATGTTGGACTTCGTTTCAAAATGATGGCCATATTAGACTAACATGGCCAATGTTTCACATCATACTCTTTTCCACCCGTTGAAGGGATGGGATTCTAACATAGTGAGATAAAGTTTTAGCTGACAGTTTCATATCTTGATATTGACACAAAAACTACCAAGGTACTAGGGAGGCAGCGTGGCCGAGTGGTCAGCGTGTCGGACTCGCAATCCAGCGGTCCCGGGTTAGAGTCCCGCTCCGGCCACTACCTGGATTTGTTTCTCGGTAGCCCCGAGTTCAAATCCTCGGCCAACTGGTTTGCCTCCGGCCAGTTGGGATTCTTAACAATGTTATGTTCAGTTTGAATTATTTGTTTCAGCTGTTTTCTCGGCCCCACTAGCACTTGTGCTATAAACATTGCCGAGGGTAAATAAAGGTTATTTATTTTTTATTTAAAACGTTATTAGACCAGAAAAGTTGCGCTTCGTTTCACGATGGCGGCCATATTAGACTTACATGGATGGCTGTTGTTTCACATCGTTCTCTTTTCAACCCATAAAAGAGATGTGATTCTAATATCGAGAGATAAAGTTCTAGGCGAGAGTTGAGTAGGCTCGATTTACCAGCCGCTGTTCGTGAAAGGAACCCGCGCGCCTTCCCTGAACCCTCGAACATCGGCCACCTTCCCCCACCATTAAATTCGCCGGTACCCATTTATACACCTGGGTGGAAAGAGGCAATGTGAGAGTAAAGTGTCTTGCCCAAGAACACAACACAATGTTCTCGGCTCGAACTCGGACTGCTCGATCCGGAGTCGAACGCACTAGCCACGAGGCCACCGTGCCTTTACGACTGGTAGCATACTTACATGCTAACATATTACCATGTTACCACGCAACCTAGAGACTATTATACCGAACAAGTTTCTCTGAATCTACGTTCGAGCTTGGTTATTCAGAAGTTAGTCTCAATCAACAAATCTTGCTATAGGGATTCCTATTGATTGCAAGTCGAGCAGCCTTTACATAAAACAGTCTTTTAGTATTGAAACCGTTCTTACTCATATAAGCACCGCCGTATAAATAGCACCGAGGATATAAGAACAAGTATATTTGCGTCAAATCAAACACAAATCTGCACTAACCACTGCGTCCATAAACAACAATGTGGCGCTTATTCGAAACATTCGAGCTCTGAAAGTTTCACTCTATGAGGCTTCAAGGACTCCACCATCTTATCGGAGAGTCCCATACTCGTGGTACTGAAACTTTATACAATAACATGCTACCGTGTGACCTAGCTTAAAATTCACCACTTTTGAATTTATCAGTATTTTCGTATTATTATTATTTGGAAACAAAACTGTTAAAGAATATTAGACTTCCTTATAACAATTTTTGAAATTGCACAGAGCAGCAGGTTTTCAGACCTCTCTCGGCACAATTTTTGTGGGAAGCCGAGGGTAAGATTTTGTACTGAAGTGATTCAATTTTGTCCTGCGCGAGGTTCAAGGTTGCTTTAAACAGACAAGACAGGGACTAGAAAGGTTTTCTACTGAAATCGTAGACAGAAAGAATATTTACGGTGTGCTTGCATTGCATATCAGAGTCAAAAGGCTGAAAACAACATCATTAAAACTAAAAATGAAACAGGTAATTGAAAATCAAAACAGATAATTGAAAAAAAAAAGAACTAAAAAAAACAATTAAGCTAAAAATCAAACAGAGAATTGAGAGAAAGAAACATATTTCCATAACAAAGCAAAGCAAAGCGTGTTTATTTGACAGCCATGAAAATATTTGTAAATAAACAGTATGAAAATTACAGGTAACAGTGTAGAATATTTCCATGTCGTTCATGAACCAAACAGAAACTTGAGAAATTTGTGATATAAGTCTTCTCTTAAATATGTAGATGTTTTGTCTTAAAAATAAATAGTATTTTTCCCGTTTTGAGCTAAACCAGTATTGCAGAAATTTGTAGGCCTTACAAGTCGCTTATGACATCAGTACAGATTTTCATTGGCTTTCTGAAGTCCAGCTCAGAAATCATCATATTAAGAGTGTAAAGTCTTTGACTTGTGGCAAGTTTACAGGTATTATTTCAATTAATAAAAATTCAAAAGAGCGGTCCCATGTATGCTGTGAGGGCCAGGCTCCCAAGCACAACAAGAGTAACGATGCTTAGGTAGCCGCTGACCTGGGCCGCGCCTCCTCGGAGACGTTCGCCAAATTAAGGAAAACGAAAACGAAAATCAGACATGGAAAATTTTGTGACTCATCTTAATCCTTATTAATCCAGTCTCAAAATAGAGTATTATAACAAAAAGGTGAGTTAGGAGAATTACAAAGATTTTTCACATAACTAAAGGACGGCCCGTTTCTCGAAAGTCCCGAAATCTTTTCAGGCCTGCAAGGCCATTTTTAATTAATTTGTAAGTAAAAACAGAGAGCTGTAGTAATCATAAGGTCTGAGATTTTGCTACGGCATTCCGGGTGCGAAAGCTTTTCGGGACCGCCAAAGACCTCAAGCTGTAGAAACAAAAAGCGTTTCTTAGTATTTCTTAAATGCTAAAGGTGTGACAAATTAAAAAGACCTACCACCAAAATAGCTTTTATGATCTATTGATTGATAGCGGGTTTAGAATTCGTTTCGTTGACTAAATATAATGATTTTGAAATAGAGAGATACTCGACAAAATCTCATGGCGTGGTTAAATGTTGTCACAAAAAACCGTCCATCTCGTTACTAGTCTCCTTTAAAGCACAGCGGCTTTTAACAGGCCGGTACCTTCACCGGAGAAAACTATGGGAAAGATTTTCTATACAGTTAAAGGGCATGTTGGCTTTTACGAAAATGAGTGCCTCGCATACGGCTTGTGCACCTGAAATTCGAATCGAGCAATCAGGATTCAGCAAGCGAAAAAAAAAAATTGCTGTTCTGACATCAAATCTACGTTATCCACAAAGGCAATAAAGTCGTAAAATTTTGCTCACTATAGACGGCATTTAATGTTGACGAAAAGGAATTTATAATTCCGCAAACGGTATCAGATTGTAAAAGGTGAAAAATATGACACATTTTGTCTCCAAACTTTCAATTCGCACCAGAAATAGGTCGTCCGCGTCCGGCGACTCGCTCGTCGATCGTCGATCCTTACCAGATAGGATAATAGCTGCGTTTTGAACCAAAACACATTGTTCCTCGTGAAATTAAACTCAGATTTCTCGAGTTAAGTATTAGAAGAGGCCAGAGCAACTTTATCATTGTCTTTATCTTTGTTAGCTGCAAGAAAAAGACTGGACTGTCATCATGTCTTTTCGGTGGGGCAGCTCGGTTTTGATTGCCGCTCGTAGTGCGAGCGCGGCCATCGGCCGTATGCAAGGATGTGAGGTATGGCATAAAGAATTTAGACTGCTTGCTTCAAGTTTACTACGCTCATGGTTTTGTACAATTACTGACCATACAGAACTTACTGATTCGAGAAACGCAGTGTCCTTGTTAGTTCTTCTTGTATGCCCTCTTGCATTTACACTTTCCTTTATAGCATACTTCACGTTTTGTGCACTTGCCTTCGTCTAAAAAATATTTAAGGAAATTTAAGTACTTATGGGAAAGTACTTAAAGTACTTAAGAGCCCTTGTCCGAAAATTCGATTTCGCTCATATTTTTACGGTAGATAGGCTAGGACATGATAAAAACAACTGGATAGTTTTTTTGGCAAAATATCCTTATATTTCAAAGAAATATGCAAATTTCCAAATTCCGTTAAAATCGTCATTTGACGCACCATTTTATTAAACAAGTTTGAGAGCCTCGCATGCGAAACCACATCATTCTTCCGTCTTTAAAACACTCAAGTATTTTTGTGCAATGTTTAATTGTGTACTGGGTTGATTTTAGGGAATGTCGCGGTTTTTGTTGGGTGTAAAATAATTAAATTTCGAAGACATGTATTTCATTGACTTAAAAGTACTTTGTAAAAATAATTGATTTTCACCATGTGCGAAACCTTCAAATGGATTAAGCTTCTGGTGGTTGAATTGCAGAAGAATGGTGTACAGATTCCTGTAAAAATTTCTTTGGGCAAATGATTGTGAGCGACGCGAGAGCTTTTCAAAGTACGTTAAAAATGCACATATTTGACCATCCGTCGTCAAATTTCAATTTACGGGTTAGACATCTATTTTAGCACGCGCCCCATGTCTTGAGCTATAGTAAGTTGAAATAGGCACAGAGCTGATAATTTCGAAATGTTCTAGCCTTATTTACTGTAAAAGGCAGGTCCAAACGCCGATTTGACGTGTTTCTGTCACCATGCATTCGTCGCACATAAAGCAGAACTTTGCTTTTGTTTACACAACGTCCGCTGTACATCGCCAACTGTCAACTTATTTAATGGTCGAATACCATGAATCTATGACCCTCTTTCGACACATATCACCACTGCATCTAAGTCAAAAACGGCTAAGTGATTTGTAGATAGTTGCTTGCTTTGCACTACACCATAATATTACGTTTGATCATCGTTTGATCTATTGCTATTTGAATCCTTGCTTGCAGGAGTTCCTTGTTTGTTTGTCACCCAATGCTGTCATCCCATTTTAGGGGGTAGGGGTAGGACAATTTCTATCCTAATACCTAAGGTTCCGTAAGGCTTGGAACCACAGGGAGCACACAATCTTGTTGAGTAGGAAGAGATTAAATTAAGTAATGAAAAGAATGAATAGTTAACCATTGCCCGTGTTGTCATCTTTTACTAGACCACCGCTACATACACGGCCTGCGTAAATACTGTAACGCTAAACTCGTACCTAGGTCTTTTCGCGCTGCGCAATTATTTTTGGTTTACATATAATACAGTGGGCTACCCTCTGGAAAATGGGAGGTGGCCGCTCAATAGGGGTTGGCCGCTTAATAGAGGTTGGTGTACCTTGAATATTTTTACACCAACCGCTATTAAGCGGCCAACCCCTATTAAGCGGCCACCTTCCATTTTCCAAAGGGTAGCCCACTGTATTATATGGGCGCGTGCTAAAATATATGTCTAACCCGTAAATTGAAATTTGACGACGGATGGTCAAATATGTGCTTTTTTAACGTACTTTGAAAAGCTCTCGCGTCGCTCACAATCATTTGCCCAAAGAAATTTTACAGGAATCTGTACACCATTCTTCTGCAATTCAACCACCAGAAGCTTAATCCATTTGAAGGTTTCGCACATGGTGAAAATCAATTATTTTTACAAAGTACTTTTAAGTCAATGAAATACATGTCTTCGAAATTTAATTATTTTACACCCAACAAAAACCGCGACATTCCCTAAAATCAACCCAGTACACAATTAAACATTGCACAAAAATACTTGAGTGTTTTAAAGACGGAAGAATGATGTGGTTTCGCATGCGAGGCTCTCAAACTTGTTTAATAAAATGGTGCGTCAAATGACGATTTTAACGGAATTTGGAAATTTGCATATTTCTTTGAAATAAAAGGATATTTTGCCCAAAAAATTATCCAGTAGTTTTTATCATGCCCTATCCTATCTACCATAGGAATATGAGCGAAATCGAATTTTTAACCCTTGCCGCGAAATTAAGAATTTGTCTGATTTTTACAGGCAGGCACTCTTAATTATTTTGGGTGCCAGCGGTTTTTTCCAGTTATAATCAAATTTCAACCTGCAACCTGCGACCTGCGCCCTGCAAAATATACCTGCCGCAATTTGGGGAAATGTGAGGAAGTGTTACGGTTGTTAACGTGAGTTTCTACCGGCTGTGCCACCAGATCATGGCCCATTACGTTCTTGTTAGAGCAAAGTCCGATTGGTACTGGGATAAACAAAGCATGAAATTGCGCCTGGGGTGAAAATCGTATCGGTATTATCCTGTATTATCACAAGCTACGTCCGCCAATCGGTCAGGCCACATTCTTTCTTACATAGAATTTCAAGCCTTCATAGTCTACTCATATCTTCTCACTTTGTGCGCGAGCTGTCATATCAATATTTAAAAATAGCAACACGCAATATGATATCGAGGACAAGTTACATAACACATGAGCATCATTGAACGTGGGTCGTCCGTTGTCTTCGCATTCGGAAGCTAGAAAGGCGGCCTTTCGGAGATCGGCAAGTCAGCTGGCAAAGATGAGCAGCGGATAAATAACCTGTGGCCTGGCCGCTTTGTTAAAGACAAAATATATGAAGAAACGAGCAAGAAATATTCCACAATAATGCTAATGTTGGTGAAAGATGACCGCGGAAAAGCGACTACGTGGCACTCGGTATGTTTTTAGATGACATGTTGTCACGTATCAGACGGAAAACAGTCTTTATTCTCTGTCTGCGTTTTGTACCCAGTCTGCGGTCTGCATTTTGTACTTAGTCTGCATTTTGTACCTGGTCTGCAGTCTGCATTTTGTACTGACCGATTGGGGTAGCATGTGATAATACCGATTCGATTTTCTCCCCAGGCGCTATTTCATGCTTTGTTTTTCTCAGTACCATATTGGACTTTGAGGCACAGCGGGTAGAAACTAAAGTTTACAACCGTAACACTTCCTTACATTTCCCCAAATTGTTCCCTTTTCTTTTCTTTTGTCCGCCATGTTGAATTTCCACGCGGGTTACCGCTGTACACTCGTTCCCAGACTTCCGTTCCCGGTTCCCCCTTCCCCGTTCCCCGTTACCAGTTTTAGTAACATCCGACTTAAAGCCCCGGCCAAACGATCGCAACATTGTTGGGCGCAACATGTTGCGTGCGTTTGGCCACGTGTTGCGATGTGTTGCGACATGTTGGGTGTTGTTGGCTCAAATTTTACCATTTTCAAACTTGAGCCAACAACACCCAACATGTCACAACACATCGCAACAGGGTGGCCAAACGCACGCAACATGTCGCGCCCAACAATGTTGCGATATGTTGCGTTGACATGTTGCGATCGTTTGGCAAGGGCTTTACATAAACATTTTATGGAACTAATATTTATAGACGAAAATAGTCAATATTTTTGTATTTTACTTTGCAACTTTTTCGTCACAACATATAACCGGTCTAGATGGGAAAATCTAGACCGCTTTCAATATCGATTTCAGCCAATCAAATTCGGGAATTCGGTAGTTCCCAGTTCTTGCGAGACAGAGCCATATAATAAATATTGGTTATTGACCAAGAGTGAGGTCAAGATGACAGAAAGTCTTCGCAGACACATACGCAGGCGAGGTCCATGAACACGCAAAGGAAGATTTTAAGGTCGATATCCAGAAATCTTAATCAAACCAGCTTGGCCAAAAATCTACAATTTACTATATGGCTTACAACTTGGCCATTTTCTTCAGGGCTACAGCAGGAAATTTCCTACTCGGATAAAATTGTCCAGTTTATCTTGCCCTCTGGCGGAGCCAACCACACGATAACACAAGTTATTACAGGCCTAGCTGGTTTGTTTTGTAAGCAAGATGCATGATTAAGCGAGATGCTTCACCCTTCAAGTGCCTCTCCTTGCCAGGAATATAAATATCAGAAAATTGTAAGAGGAGGCCAACTCAATCGCTCCGAGGTAAAGCTCCAGTAAACAAGCAGACACGGCTTACACACTTCCAATTTACACCCTACGCAGATTTAACGTACTTAAGCCATGTAAACATTACTAATGACAATTTTCACTCATCCCAGATTCCACATACAAACATTTATTTGCCTGACGTTTAGTAAATAATTTTACACAAAAAACATATGGCAAGAAAAATTGCGGTTGAACCAGGCGATTGCTTACTCTGACCGTAGGGTGAAAGAGGAAATACGCAATTTGTTTGCACACTGATGGTTCGTAACACAAATGACGAATGAAACTTGGTGTATGTAAAATTTATTCATCTTAAGCAGCGTGACCACCTATAAAGGAAATCCAATTCTCCATGTGGTGTTAATAGTTAAACTTGGCGATGCCTAAGACCTATATAATCTAGTTTTATAACGTCAAACCAAACAAGCAAGCGAAGGCCTGGTACCAAAGCAGGCCAAGCAAGAGAATGATCACATGACTAGCTGTACACGATGACCTCGACACGTCAGTTCCCCGCACATCCGCGTGATGTTGACGACTTCTGCCTAGTTTAGATATGTTTGGACCTAAAGCTGTGAAATCACACACAAAAACAAAATATTCCAATTTTTTTAACCATTTCTAAGAACGTTCACTGGCTATATTAAGTCAAAACTTTCGAGCTACAAACATGTGCGAAAATCGAAGGGACTATATTAAAATGGACAAAATGTAAGTGTCAATAAACTAATTGTTTATATTCCTTAGAATGAGCCGTAAGAAAAAGACATTAACTTTGCAGGGTCGTTAGCTATGGTATTTCGTAATGTAATTGTGATTTATATGAGAGCAGAAAGGATTAGGTTATCAATAGGCCATTTTACCGTTGTGTGCTTAGTTACCTGGCCTCAGTGCCATTCGAAGGCCAGGTCACTGAACAGACAACTGTAAAATGGTCTATTGAAAACTCAAGATAACGCTGAACAGAAAGCTGTTTGCAGATATTTATCGCAACTTCAGAAGTTGACAAGGAGACCTTGGACGCGACGTATATTTCCCGTTAAATAATGTCAATTTTGTCAAGTTTTTCTGCATTCAGTCCGTCTTACCTTCCACAACATATCAAACGCCTATCAGAGGCATAGCCAGGATATTTCAAAAGGGGATGGGGTCACACTGTGTCAAAGTGAGGGTACTCGCCAGATTGTGATGTCGTTTTCGTCACCTGTTGTAGGTTGTTTGCTAAAAAAAGGCTTACAAAAGGGGGGTGACGGGCACTCCAGGACACCCCCCTAGCTACGCCCCTGCCTATATTCTTGAAAATGCTAGAAGGAAAATTATTCTCGCGGCCGAGAGCAAAAGAAAAGAAAGAGTTCGACAATGCCATTTTATTGAATGGAACAAATTTTAAACTGCAAAACTCAAGGTTACTTACGCTCGCAATGTTCCGTAGCATTCATTTTGTATCCATGATTGCAAGTGCACTTGTAACTGCCTTTCAAGTTGTGGCAGGTTGAATTCGCGAGACAGGTATTTGTATGTCTGCACTCATCTATATCTGCGAGTAGAGATGATGGATACTGTGTCAACTTTGTGTTGGCGTCGAATTTAAAAAGAGAACACTGAAATGAAATTAGTATGAGCAATCAAATGATGACGAGTAAAATTTAGAAAAAAAAACATTCACACGCGTTTTGTCAAAATTCTTATAATTTCCTGAGTCTTTGGGAGAGCGAAATTATTAGAAATTTGACAAAACATAAGTGAAATTATTTCCTAATTTCACGAGAATACCATTTGATTACCTTTTGATATCGTAGTAGACAAATTACTCTAACAATCTTAGGCTTTTGACTTGTTTATTGTATTGAGAAATTTCGCGCCAAACGTTGCAATAGCAATTTTGTAATTTCCCGTGTGAAATTATAATTTAACGCTGAACTTTGGCGCTAAAATTAAGGAGTAATCTGTTACCCATGATATTACAACTTTCACTGCTAAGAAGTAGACTCTTTTTGACCCGAATTGTAAGATTGTTATGGTACGGTTTTGGTGAAGTTCTGGCCCATTACATGATAACGAACTTCAAATGAAACCACCACAATTTCTGTATTTGCCTTAACCTTACAACGGGTGAGAGATTCTCGCCCATATCAAATTTCTTTTCTCTCGTAAGTTCTCGCGCGTTTAGAGATGCGCCACACTCGCGTTTTAGGTGCAGGGATCCCAACCAATGCTTACCTAACTTTTTAAAGATGCTACTTTTAGCCCTCTCCCAAATCTACACACGTGTATTTCACTTGTGGAAGTCTTTCGTTTTGGACAGTGCTTGGGTGAGAGATTCACGCCCATATCAACTTTCGTTTCTCTCGTAAGTTCTCGCGCGTTTAGAGATGCGCCACACTCGCGTTTTAGGTGCAGGGATCCCAACCAATGCTTACCTAACCTTTTAAAGATGCTACTTTTAGCCCGCCCCCAAATCTACACACGTGTATTTCACGTTTGGAAGTCTATCGATTTGGACAGTACTTGGGTGAGAAATTCTCGCCCATATCAAATTTCTTTTCTTTCGTAAGTTCTCGCGCGTTTAGAGATGCGCCACACTCGCGTTTTAGGTGCAGGGATCCCAACCAATGCTTACCTAACCTTTTAAAGATGCTACTTTTAGCCCGCCCCCAAATCTACACACGTGTATTTCACTTGTGCAATTCTGTCGCTTTGGACAATGCTTGGGTTAAAGATTCCCGCCCATTTACATCTTTTACTCGCGTGTTTTCGCGCGTTTAGCGATGCGGCACACTCGCGTTTTTTGTGTGGGGATTCCAAACTATGCTTACGGAGCTCTTTAAAAATGCTAGTTTTGTCCCTCCCCAAATCTACACAAGTGAATTTCACTTGTGGAAGTCTATCGATTTGGACAGTACTTGGGTTAGATATTCCTTCCCATGTCAATTTTCTTCTCTCCCGAGTGTTCTCGCACGTTAATTGAGGCGGCACACTCGCGTTTTAGATGTTGGGATCCCAAACTTTGCTTACCTCGCTTTTTAAAGATGCTAGTTTTAGCCCTCTTCCAAATCTCCATTGTGTATTTTAATTGTGGAAGTGTATCGATTTGAACAGTGCTTGGGTTGTTATTTTTAACGATTTCAATTTACTTTTCCCTTGTCTTTTTTCGCGCGTTTAGCTGTGCGGCACACTCGCACTTTTGGTGTCGGGATCTTAAACTATACTCACTTGGCTTTTTAAAGATGTTAGTTTTGGCCCTCTCTTAAATTTACACGTGTATTTTTTACTTGTGGGAGTCTTTCGATTTGGAAAGTGCTTGGGAAAGAGATTCTCGTCCATATGAAATTTCTTTTCTCTTGTAAGTTCTCGCGCGTTTAGAGATGCGCCACACTCGCGTTTTTGGTGTGGGGATCCCAACGTATGTTTACGGGCCTCCTTAAACATGCTAGATTTGACCCTCCCCCAAATCTACACACCTGTATTTCACTTGGGTTAGTCTGTCGCTTTGAACAATGCTTGGGATGGAGATTCTCTCCCATTCATATTTTTTCTCTCGCGTGTTTTCGCGCGTTTAGAGATGCGCCACACTCGCGATTATGGTGTCGTGATCTCTAACTCTGCTTACTGGACTTTTTGAAGATGCTAGATTTGGCCCTTTCTCAAATCTACACACGTGTATTTCACATGTGGAAGTCTGTCGCTCTGGACAATGCCTGGGTTAAAGATTCACGCCCATTTATATCTTTTTCCACTCGCGTGTTTTCGCGCGTTTACGATGCGACACACTCGCGTTTTTGGTGTAAGGATCCCAAACTACGCTTACGGGGCTCTTTAAAACTGCTAGTTTTGTCCCTCCACCAAATTTATACAAACGTATTTGACTTGTAAAAGTCTATCGATTTGAACAGTGCTTAGGTTGGAGATTCTCGCCCATATCAACTTTCTTTTCTCTTGTAAGTTCTCGCGCGTTTAGAGATGCGCCACACTCGCGTTTTAGGTGCAGGGATCCCAACCAATGCTTACCTAACCTTTTAAAGATGCTACTTTTAACCCGCCCCCAAATCTACAAACGTGTATTTCACGTTTGGAAGTCTTTCGTTTTGGACAGTGCTTGGGTGAGAGATTCTCGCCTATATCAACTTTGTTTTCTCTCGTAAGTTCTCGCCCGTTTAGAGATGCGCCACACTCGCGGTTTTTTGTGTCGGGATCTTAAATTATGTTTACTGGACTTTTTAAAGATCCTAGATTTGGCCCTTTCTCAAATCTACACACGTTTATTTCACATGTGGAAGTCTATCGCTTTGGGCAATGCCTGGGTTAAAAGTTCTCGCCCATTTATATCTTTTTTTTACTTGCTTGTTTTCTCAAGTTAGTTTAGAGTCCCTGGGACTCGGAAATATTGTCCTAGGTCCTTGAAACCGAACCAAAGATGGTCAAAATCACGTTGCGCGTAGCCCAGTCTCGGCGATTTTCTAGTCTCTAGGTGGCTATATTTCGGCCAGACTTCTCATAACCGAGCGTTCAAAAATTTATCCTTTGTCCATTTCACTGAAAACCAAAGTCTTCTCGAATTAATTTAGAGCCCTGGGACTCGTAAATATCTCCCAAGTTCCTGGAAATCGACCCAAAGTTGGTTCACATTCCAGCCCGGTCTCGGCGACTTTCTAGTCACTAAGTGGCTATATTTCGGCCAGACTGCTCATAACCAAGCGTTCAAAAATTTTTCCTTTGTCCATTTCACTAAAAATCAAAGTCTTCTCGAATGTGTTTAGAGTCCCTGGGACTCGGAAATATCGCCCAAGTTCCTGGAAAAGGACCTAAAGTTGGTCAAAATCACGCTGCGCGCAGCCCGGTCTCGGCGACTTTCTAGTCACTAAGTGAGTTGAGGAGGGACTATATTTCGGTCAGACTGCTCATAACCAAGCGTTCAAAAATTTTTCCTCTGTCCATTTAATTAAAAAACAACGTCTTCGCGAATTAGTTTAATGTTCCTGGGACTCGGAAATATCGCTCAAGTTTCTGGAAATCGACCCAAACATGGTCAAAATCACGCTACGCGTAGCCCGGTCTCGGTGACTTTCTAGTCACTAAGTGACTATATTTCGGCCAGACTGCTCATAACCAAGCGTTCAAAAATTTTTCCCTCTGTCCAATTCACTGAAAAGCAAAGTCTTCTCGAATAAGTTTAGAGTCACTGTCCATTTCACTGGCACCCAAAGCCTTCTCAAATTAGTTTAGAGTCCCTGGGAATCGGACTTATCGCCTAAAATCCTGGAATTCGACCCAAAGCTGGTTAAAATGACGCTACGCGTGGCCCGGTCTCGGCGACTTTCTAGTCACTAAGTAGCTATATTTCGGCCAGACTGCTCATAACCAAGCGTTCAAAAATTTTTTCTCTGTCCATTTTACTACAAAACAACGTCTTCTCGAATTAGTTTAATGTTCCTGGGACTCGAAAATATCGCTCAAGGTACTGGAAATCGACTCAAAGTTGGTCAAAATCACGCTGCGCGTAGCCCGGTCTCGGCGACTTTCTAGTCACTTAGTAGCTATATTTCGACCAGACTGCTCATAACCAAGCGTTCAAAAATTTTTCCCTCTGTCCAATTCACTGAAAAGCAAAGTCTTCTCGAATAAGTTTAGAGTCACTGGGACTCGCAAATATCGCCCAAGTTCCTGGAAATCGACCCAAAGTTGGTCAAAATCACACTGCGCGTAGCCTGGTCTCGCTGACTTTGAGCACCGTCCAAATCGATAGACTTCCACAAGTGAAATGCATGCACGTGTGTAGATTTGGGGAGGGCATCTTTCAAAAGTTAGGTAAGCATTGGTAGGGGGATCCCCGCACCTAAAACGCGAAGGTGGCGCATCTCTAAACGCACGTGAACTTACGAGAGAAAAAAAAAAATGATTTGGGCGAGAATCTCCAACCTAAGCACTGTCCAAATCGATATACTTCCACAAGTAAAATACGTTTGTGTAGATTTGGGGAAGAACCAAAACTATCATTTTTAAAGACAACCGTGAGCATAGTTTGGGATCTCCACACCAAAAACGCGAGTTTCCCGCATTGCTAAACGCGTGAAAACAAGCTAGTGAAAAAAAACATATAAATGGGCGAAAATCTTTAACCCAGGTATTGTCCAAAGCGACAGACTTCCACAAGTGAAATACACGTGTAGTGTATCTCTAAACGGGCGAAAACAGGCGAAAAAAAACATATATCAATGGGCGAGAATCTGCAACCCAATTGTCCAAAGCGACAGACTACCACAAGTGAAATACACGTGTGTAGATCTGAGAGATGGTTAAATCTAGCATCTTTAAAAAGTCCAGTAAGCATAGTTTGAAATCCCGACACCAAAACCGCGAGTGGCGCGCATCTCTAAACGCGCGACAACTTACTAGAGAAAAGAAAGTTGATATGGGCGAGAATCTCTCACCCAAGCATTGTCCAAATCGATAGACTACCACAAGTAAACTACACGTGCGTAGATTTGTGTAGATTTGGGGGAGGGCCAAAACTAGCAGTTTTAAAGAGCATCGTAAGCATAGTATGGGATTCCCACACCAAAAACGCGAGTTTGCCGCATTGCTAACCGCGCGAAAACGCGCGAGTGAAAAAAAGATATAAATGGGCGAGAATCTTTAACCCAGGCATTGCCCAAAGCGACAGACTTTCACAAGTAAAATATACGTGTGTAGATTTGAGAAAGAGTTAAATCTAGCATCTCAAGAAAGTCCAGTAAACATAGTTTAAGATCTCGGCACCAAAACCGCGAGTGTGGCGCATCTCTAAACGCGCGAGAACTTACGAGAGAAAAGAAAGTTGATATACGCGAGAATCTCTTACCCAATTACTGTCCAAATCAATAGACTTCCGCAAGTGAAACACACATGTGTAGATTTGGGGGCGAGATTCTCCAATATAAACACTGTCCACATCGATAGACTTCCACGAGTGAAATACTAGTGTGTAGATTTGAGAAAGGGCCAAATCTAGCAAATTCAAAAAGTCCAGTAAGCATAGTTTGAGATGCCGACACCAAAATTGCGAGTGTGGCGCATCTCTAAACGCGCGGAAACACGCGAATGGAAAAAATATTAATGGTCGAGAATCTCCAACCCAAGCACTGTCCAAAGCGACAGACCTCTACAAGTGAAATACACGTGTGTAGATTTGAGATAGATATAGATATGGGCGAGAATCTTAAACCTAAGCACTGTCTAAATCGATAGACTTCCACAAGTTAAATACGTTTGTGTAGATTTGGTGAAGGACCAAAACATTATAGTTTGGGATCCCCACACCAAAAACGCGAGTATGCCGCATCGCTTAACGCGCGAAAACAGGCGAGTGAAAAAAAGATATAAATGGGCGAGAATCTTTAACCCAGGCATTTTCCAAAGCGACAGACTTCCACAAGTGAAATACAGGTGTGTAGATTCGAGAAAGGACCAAATGTAGCATCTTTAAAAAGTCCAGTAGGCATAGTTTGAGATCACGACACTAAAATCGCGAGTGTGCCGCATCTCTAAACGCGCGAAAACACGCGAGAGAAAAAAATATAAATATAAATAGGCGAGAAAAAAATATAAATGGGTGAGAATCTCTATCCTAAGCATTGTCCAAAGCGACAGACTCCCAAAGTGAAATACACGTGTGTAGATTTGAGAAAGGGCCAAATCAAGCATTTTTAAAGAGTCCCGTGAGCATACTTATGGATCCCCACACAAAAAACGCGAATGTGCCGCACTGCTAAGCCCGCAAAAACACGCGAGTGAAAACAAGATATAAATGGGCGAGAATCTTTCACTCAAGTATTGTCCAAAGCGACAGACAACCACAAGTAAGTTACACATGTGTAGATTTTGGGAAGGGCTAAAAGTAGCATCTTTAAAAAGTTAAGTTAGCATTGGTTAAGATCCCCGCACCTAAAAAGCGAGTGTGGTGCATCTATACATGCGCGAGAACCTACGAGAAAAAAGAAAGTTGATGTGGGCGAGAGTCTCTTACCCAAGCACTGTCCAAATCGATAGACTTCCACAAGTGAAGCACACGTGTGTAGATTTGGGGGAGGGCTAAAAGTAGCATCTTTAAAAAGTTAGGAAAGCATTGGCTGGGATTTCAGCACCTAAAACGCAAGTTGGCGCATCTCTAAACGCGCAATAACTTACGAAAGAAAAGAAAGTTGATAGGGCCGAGAATCTCTCACCCAAGCACTCTGCAAATCGATAGTTTTCCACAAGTGAAATACACGTATGTAGATTTTGGGGGAGGGCTAAAAGTAGCACCTTTAAAAAGTTAGGTAAGCAAGATCCCCACTCCTAAAACGCGCGTGTGGCGCATCTCTAAACGCGCGAGAACTTACGAGAGAAAAAAAAGTTAATATGGGCGAGAATCTCTAACTTAAACACTGTGCGAATCGATAGTTTTCCACAAGTGAAATACACGTTTGTAGATTTGGGGGAGGGCTAAAAGTAGCATCTTTAAAAGTTAGGTAAGCACTGATTGGGATCCCTGCACCTAAAACGCGAGTGTGGGGCATCTCTAAACGCGCGAGAACTTATGAGAGAAAAGAAAGTTGATATGGGCGAGAATCTCTCACCCCACGAGGGAACGCAAATGACTTCTATTGTAAGTATCTCTTGTCGGTGGGTTTTTTTTTTTTTTTTTAAATTCTATGAGAACAGGGCTGTATTCCTCTAAAGCTGTTGGTGTAATTTGTAAAAACACTGAGTTCTTATAAATCGTGTCGAAATTCTTTGTTCCAGTTCAAATTTATGTTGCTGGCACATGGGTGGGCACTTTATATGTAGACCTTGATGTAAGATACCTTAAACTATTTTTACTGTTCATGATGTACTTCTATGTTAGTCTGGTTTATAAATATTTAACTGCTCTGGTCGAGTTTTTAATTTCAATATGATTAAAAGTTCTTTTTATGCGTTGCTGTTAAAAATGATGCAAAGTTGTCAATTTTAGTAATTCAATTTGAAGAAAATGTCCTGTTAGTACCTTCCTGTTACTTGATGAAAATTTTGCGGGGTTTGTTTTACCAGGACGCTTCATGACGCCTTTTGGAATAAGCTATACCTTCCCTAGTTGAATTGTCGTCAGTTTATCGTACATTATTCAGGTTATTGATTGGAAAAATAATTATACTTCTGAACCTTAGTTCCTCTGTTTTCAGGGGATGGGGGGTGGTCTCACCTCTTTTGGAGGTCGTCACTTACGGACTTTTACGATGCGTTGCGTGTACAAGCCATTGGCCAAGCGACTGGCCAAGCGTTGGTAGCCGTGCATGGTCACCTAAAGCACTGACAATCTATCTTAGCTCTATGTACTAAGTTTCTCCTCGCGCTTTTTTTTTTTTTTTTTTTTTTTGCCATCGGCTGTGTAATTGTGCGATATTTTCTACACAGTAACTTCAATTGCCGAGCATTGATAATACTGCACGTGGCTGTCACTGCCAACGACATACTCAGACAAGTATTCCAGATCATCTGGGTTTTTATTCCTTAAGAACTGGTTTAGATTGATGAGGTGGGTGTAAGGGTTTGCAGTGATGCGGTTTTGCGTTATTTTTGGTGCGGTTTTGCGGAAATCTCTATTTTAACCTGCGGTATTGCGGTTTAATAAGACTAAGCGGTTTGCGGTTTTCATAAATTTTCGATCGCGTTAATCGGTAAAAAGAGTCTGCATTCGAGTGGTGTCCAGTGCTGAAGTCGTAAACATCGATGTTTTTCAATTGGCCATGGGTAACTCAGCAGTATTCATTCGTGCGCGAGCGCATGCACTTATATTAGTTCCACAACAGCATAACGAAGTCAGTCCCAAGGACGTGTGTCAATTATTACAGTATTATTTTATGAGTGCAATGATCATACGTTGATTAACATTAACGTACACTTTAATCAAACTAAATAGGGTCGTATTTCTAATGGAATAGCGAACTAGAAGTAATGATGACGGCACCGTAGCACATTTGTAACTGCGGTTTCGGTATTTTGGTAAATTTCCATGCGGTATTGCGGTTTTTTACGTTTTTTTACGCAGTTTTGCGGTTTTCGGACCCCCTTACGCCCCCCTTATTGGTTAATCAAACGCTCCTTTACGCCCGGACAAGCATCTCGATGCAAGCTCAGAGTTTATTAAGATGGCTTTCATTGGGTAAACAAGACATTTACGTCTGCTCGCCGCGCTCAATATCCATTCGTAGGCACTTTGGTATCTTTAAGTTCAGTTCGTAGATCTGAACTTGGTTGAGGGGGAGAAGCAGAGGAAGGTTCATGTTGTGTAATTTGTTCGTCATTGCGGGATTACTTGATATATCGGCATTTCCCGGTTTTGCCCGCTCACGTTTTTTTCCTGCCCAAGTCTTTCTTCACGTGTGTTTAGACGTGATCCGATATATTATGACTTTGTTTTGTTCCAGATTATTGGCGTCGGTGGAGTCCGCCATCATTTGAAAGCATCGGGAATGACTCGAACGCACTATTTACTTTTAAAGCACTATTAATATCGTGACTTCATTTTAAAGCTTGCCTCACATTCCATCGGCCCTTTCTGGTTTATTTTTTATTTAATATCATCGACATGTCACTGAAACAGATTATGACGCCTTCCCTGGCCGCAAGACGAAGAACCCTAGTAAGAGTATGTAATGAATGCTAGGAGAATTTCCATTTCTCTGCGGTACTTACAGTAGAAGCCCCGTGCGTCCTGTCATGCACTTCTTGGTTATTAAAAAATAACTTGATTACTTATACTTATTAATTAAATCACAGTTGAACCGCTCCACGACGGCCACGTCGGAAACAGAGAACGTGCGGGATGTAGCGAGGTGGCCGTTGCAGAAAGGTGGCCGTTTGTGGAGGTTCGCCTGTACTCATTTTGCTTCTAAGCAACTTATTCTCAGTGTTGCTAATTTTTTAGCCTTAGTCCAGTAAAAATGTGATACTAATTTTATTGACTTTGACTGTTATTTCCTCTATTCTTACCTTGGCATGTGGTGTTTCCTCCTGCCGAAACCATTTCAAAACCTTTGTGGCAAACGCAGTTATAAGAGCCATAGGAGTCTTTTTCACAAATAGTTCCATTGTTACAAACTAGACCCTTCTTAAAACACTCAGTCACTTCTGAAAAAAAACCATAAAACCAGATTCAGTAACTTGCACTGTATGATCCAGAGGGAGGTAAAGAGAAGATGAATCCATAAAGGACTTGGAGTGAATATTACAATCAGAGAGGGGGAATTTATTGGCCGGTGATATGCCTCCCCGGGGAGGCCCACCCCCACCACCACCACAGCGAAAGTAAAATTGGAGACCTTGACATGGAATAGACTGATTACACCGAATGAATTATGAAGTTTGCATCCTCATCTGAACGTAATATCAAACTTATAACTATTAGAGTCCTAATTGTTACAGTTCTTGATGGCCGATTTCTAATCGAATTTTAAGCTCACTTCAACATGGAATTCTGAAGTCTGTTTCACAATTTTACCAAACGTAACAACTACAAGAAATCACCAGAAAAAAATTAGGCCTTTTACGTGAAATAAGTCCATTTTGCACCGCACTTCCCATTTAAGTATTGCATCACATTCATACGCATATGGTCAAAAAGTACTCTGTCCCAGTTAAGCGTTCGCAATAAGCCCCTCCTTTGAGCATCCAAAGTAAATTAGCGCCCTGTGCGCTAAATCGAATCATTACGGTATGGGACAATCAGTAACGGAATATGATAGAACAAAAAACAGAAAGGTGGCAGAATGTTTCAAGAAACAAGAAAGACAAGAGGACGGTTTATTAGTTTCTCCGTGAACAGTTCAGCTGACATTTCGCGCGTTTATTATTCAGTCGCACGAACATGCCAATTGACAATACAGATCAGAGACTGTTGTTTCCATAGCAACATACCGTCGCATTGCTTTCCATCGGCAGACTTTTTATAATTGAGATCACATTTGCAGTCAGGTTTATCAGGAAACAGAGGATCAACAACACAAACAGAATGGTTGCTACACTTGAATTTCTTGGGACACGGCAAGGAATCTATGAGAAGATGTAAAGATGAATAAAATACCTGGTACATTTTATTACAAAGAGTCAAACATATTGATGTGTGCTAAGGTATAATTTGCAATAAGGGTGCTCTCACGAACGTTTTAAAAACAAGCTATACTGGTGGGAAAAGCTGCGAAAAGTTTTTATGACATAATTAGAGTTACAAAGAGTTAGACCATATCACTACGTACATAAATGTTTTCTGTCTGCAACAATTCTCGCTAGTTCACGCACGCTCCGTTCGTTTGGTCGCCGGCTAGCGCGGCGTAGTCTTGACCAAGGGTCCAATACCCCAGAAGTTGCAATGTTAGTAATGTGAGAATACAATCTGTCTGATTTTATCAGAATATATCTTCCATACAACTTGCATTTTGGAAATTCAAAAAAGTGATAAATGTAAAGACCAGCCAAGCGATTTTTAGTAATGGAAACATCTTCATCAAATTATAACATGATCTTAATAGTTTCATGCCTCTGTTGCAGAAGTAGATTTACAGCAAAACCTATGGAATTTTTGAGATTAAATCGCAGTCTTCACACGCTAAAATGTTTTGCCAACTATTGTAATTCTCTAATCGAGAAGCAATTTTTGTTGGTTTGACTGATAAAATTAAATAAACAATAGCTTCCGTTTGGCGTGAAAATATGCTAGGATATTTGTCCGCGGACATTATCTGTTCCGAGAAGCGAACAGTTTTCTGAGAGTGTAGCTCGAGGAAAACTGAGAGCTTCGAGGAACAGATAATATCCAAGGACATATATCCGAGCATATTTTCGCCCCAAATGGAGGCTGTTGTGTTTTGTTATTCTTCAAGTCTTTTTCGCAACGCGCGCAGTTTTGAAAATTGGAGAATATTTAACAATTATTCACCGAAGTGGAGGTGCATAATACTTGGCTAATCACCTCTGAGCTAGCCAATCAGCGCGCGCGAAAATATTTGATGGATTATAACTTGTGATATGGCCATTCTTTTCATCTCTACACTCCATAAACCTTAAATGGGAGTTTAAGAAAACCACGACGGCAACGGCAACGAGAACGTCACCAAACAAAATGTTTAATGAGCAAAACAATAGCTGTGCACGTGCGTGATAATTCTTGGTACATTTCTTTGCCGTCCTCTGCAAAACAACAACGTGAAATGACCAAATTCTGCATTACATTGTCTGGAGAACGTGAACCACAACAGCTAATTTTTAAAATTGCTATTTCAATCTTATCGCTGTGTCCCTGATTCAGTTTTGTGATAGTTTTGACAGTTATAAACAAATTAAATGGTTTTATAGTATCCCGTGATTCGTGGATAAAATAGAAATTCATTTTTTAATAGACGTTGTCCTCGGCGTTGCCATCGTGGCTACTTAAACTCCCTATTATTTACGTCCGAATGAATGATTTTCAACTTCATCTCTGCGTCTTTGGCCGTCAATCAGAAGCTCACCTCTGCAGAAGATTCCATTTCCTGTTGAATTACCTTGACAGTAACACTTCCCCAGATGACACTTGGCTTTTTCGTGACACTTGTGTTCCTCGTCACACAGATGTAAAGGAGCTTGAGGGATAGATTTTAAGTAGACTCAGTCAGTGTATATAAACAAACCGTGCAAGAAAAAAAAAGATCCCTTGCTTTTATGATCAGGGCGGATGTGAGGTTACGTCTGGACCCAACATACAGGATGCAACCTTCTGGACACAACCACGCAATTTGTTTTCCCTCCAAACAGGTCTTGATCAGAAATTGGCCAGTTACCATATATAGATAGGAGTCAAATGCTGGGACTTTAAACCAAGTAATGATAGGGCAGAGAAACAAGATCAAATTTTTGGTAACTTTGAGTATTTATTCTGCAAATCTGCAGGTCTTTTAAATTCTCACTTGCAAATCGCCCGTGAAGCGAAAAAAAATGGCTTTCGAGGGGGGGCCATCCCAAAAAAATAAGGGAAAAAGGGGGGGTCACGTGAAATATTTTAGTAAAACTTCAAAATGGCATAATGTTTGAATATCAAAAAATTGCTATAGAATAAACATAGAAGGCAGGATACAAATTTATTACAAGCTTTCCTTCTGCTTTAAAAAAACGTTTGGCGACAAAAAGCATTTGTAGCTGCTGAAAAGAAGTATTTAACACTGTTATTTTCGAATGCAACTTTCACTGGCACTCATCTTCATCTTCGCCGTCGTCGAGTTCTTCGTCGTCGCTTGTGCTGCTATGGGAGTCTCTTTCACCAATGCTGCAAGAAGCAGCAATGCTTTCCGTCAGAGTGTACTCTTCAGGGTACATGAAGGTGTAAACATAATCTCTGACTTCCTGCTCAAGGTTTGTGGTGATTCCGCTTCTTGCAGCATTGGTGAAGTAATTCCCTTCCAAGAGCTGTGCGATGTATGGCCCATCTCTTCTAAATAACGACGTGGCAACATCCTCAACTTTAATACACTCTTCCGGGACGGCCGTTCTAGGAGGGGTACACAAGGCATTGTGGAAGATCATTTCCTAGCGGGTTTCCAACACAGATTCCATGAACTCGTTGGACGTTGTTTTCAATCCGCTTCCTCTTTCTTTCATTTGACTTTCTGCGGTTTTCTTTTTTCCTTCTCCTTTTGTTGATGTGCTGTTTGAGTATGCCCTTGAATATGCTGTTATAATTGCTCTTCTTATTTTCTAGTGCTTCCATGTCCTGCGTGACCTTCGTCAACTTAGCTTCTATACATTTGATCTGTTTTACGTTAAAACTGTGGGCAAATTCTTCGCCCTGCTTTAATTTAACAATGTGTTTCACACAACACATCAACAGATTTCCAGTTTTTTCACAACACTTCGTACTTGGTTCAGTATCACAATGCAGGAGCAAGGAAAGACTCTGTTCCAGGCCACTGTTACTTCCGTAAGATTGAGAAGTTTATGAATGAGCACTATGAGGAGGGGGAGAACTACAGGGAGTTTCTAAAGTTGTCCTGTCAAGAAAAGGTAGGAGAAATTTGTTCTTTTTGTTGTGAATGGACTGGACCACCCATAGAACGATACCCTAAACCAGTTCCTGACCATTCCTGCCTACCGGAATACCACTACCTCTCTTACCAGAAGGGCGTGATCCAGATGACTGGCAGCCAAGGGTCCAAGCGAAGAAAGAGCATGGAAGTGGCAGGCTGGTTTTATCTGACCCAGAGAGCGTTGCTCTCTTTGCAGATAGGTTTATTGTCAAATCAAAGTTTGTGGTGGATTATCTTCAGCATCTCGAAGTGCTGGAATTTAAAAGGAAAAAGAGAGCAGAAAAGGCAAAGTTAAGTAGGGACGCAAAAAATAAATCATATGAGGATTATCCTTGGACTGAGTTGTGCGAAGATCTAACCAAACTTAAAAAGCTACGTGTTCCAGAACTAAACAAGTACTTGAACCACCATGGGCTGAAGCAGCATTTGAAAAGCAGCAAGAGTGAGAAAGTAAATGCAATTGTAAGACATTCATGCTTGCAGCAGAAGAGTCCTCTCAGAGCTGGCCAACCAACACTGAGAAATGCCAGGACATTGACACAAAATGACAACAGGGCAAGTGCTGATAGCAGTGAAACGGATGAAAGCGACAATGATGAGTGTGACAGTGATGCCATTGACTCTGGGGGAGAAGATGACTAAAGTGACGTCATTCTTGCATTTATCAATTCAGATGAGGAAGATGCCAATGAGAGGCCAAATGCCACACGCTCAGGGCGAGCCATAACTAGGAGATCCGAAATCGACTTCTCTTTCTTTTGATTTGTTTTCTAAACAACAGCTCTCTGTAGTATAGGGATTGTAAATATTGTCTTCATAGTGAGCACAATAACGTGAAGTAGGGGGATAATAGAGAAATATTTAAAAAGTTGAAATCTAAATATTGTTTGTTCAATTTTTTTTTTGGGGGGGGGTCATCCCGAAAAATGACCGCTATAA
Source organism: Orbicella faveolata (assembly GCF_042242905.1). NCBI lineage: Eukaryota > Metazoa > Cnidaria > Anthozoa > Scleractinia > Merulinidae > Orbicella > Orbicella faveolata. The sequence continues at coordinate 4,495,064 of NW_028301539.1, read as the reverse complement.
GGGGGGGGGCCATGTGAAAAAAATTGGTAAGCTGAGGGGGGGGTCATGCGATTTTTAAATGGTGCTTCCCAAATCCCACCAGCCCCCCCTCCCTCATTAAAAATGAACGGTCCCTTAGTATTGAATGTTCCTCTCAGCCGTCCCAGAGCAAAACGAGAACGGAGTCACTTGGGCCTTCGTATCTGATATCATTATTAGAGTCACCATCGACAAATATATGGATTTACTCAGAACTCTTCTAAATTACGAAGTTCAGTAAAGCCAGAAGGTACGCCTTTAAAGTTATATTTCTCACCATGTTTACAAGTTTTGCCCTCTTTTATCAGCTCGTCTTTACACTTGCATGTTCCATGGTCACAAGTGGAATAATTCGTATTGCAGTCTTTATTGCTTAGGCACTCTAGGCAAGAAATCCAAAGACAGTGTAGTATCGTTAGTCATAACTTGAATTTTTTTTTTTAATTCTTTGCCTGTTTTCTCGATCATCTAATAGTTTGTGAGAGCTATGCAGTATTTCCAGTCCATAATAGTATACTCAAATTGGCAAACAAGCAAATAATCAAATACAAAAGAGTGTACAGTTCCAAAACCGCTAAATAGATAAATTGAAACTGAGCAGTTACTAAAACCTGAAAACGCCAGATAAATGAATAAATAGATAAATGAATAATAAATCACGTTATTTGAGTGTCAGAGTCTCCAGCACTTCTAATTGAGGACACTGAAATGAGCAAACAAATATTGTAAACGGAACAGAAATTTGTTAAATAGCCCAACTGGCGGGAGGCTGACCAGTTGGCTATTTACAAAGCGTGGAGGAGTTGAATATATCTGGGACCACCAAACACAAACCCATCCAGTGGCAGGGAGGAGAATTTGAACTCGGGAATTCCGGATTACAAATCCAACGCCCTAACCACTAGGCCACGATGCCTCCTACGCTGCTTCCTGCGCTGAACTTTCTGCGTGGGCCAAAAGCAATACAAGAACAGGTACTTTAATTTATCTAGGTAAATTGTACGAGTCACCGGGTCAGCACCAAAACGGAGGGTACAAATCCTTCAGAGTGATACCACTTCCCTTTTAAGGGCAATGTTCATTCAAAATTTATGACACTTAGGCGTCATTTCCCGAAAATATTTGGAGAGAAGTCTCACATGGGTTCTTTATATAGACAAGAGTCGCTGATCTAAGCCTCGTCTCTTAATCAAGATGGACCATTTTGACGTAGCCTCGAGTAAAATGCATTTTAAAGGAGCTCAGTCACGGCGTTTTGAGTTATTTTGGCCACGAAAAAAATCACCTTTAAATTGAAGGAAACCTGAAAATAATAATTTCTTAAGATAGAAAAACACCAAAGACATGATAATAAACCATGAAGGAATGAGGATGGTTAAGGATGGAGAAGATTGACACGGATTACAAACGACAAACTTGAAAAATTTAGGCTAAACTTTTTCAGATGCGCAAACCGTGATCGTGGCCCCATTAAATACAATAGACCACCAAACCAATCAAGGCACGGGGAAATCAGAAAGCTAATTTATTCCAACAACTTAAATCGGTTTTTACCAGTGCTGTGAGGAGAAATAAAAAACCAACCGAAATGTACAAAAAGAACAAGACCTCTTGAAAGTCCTCTTTCATAACCTACCAGTGCATCTTCCATCCCGAGTGTTACGGTATCCGTTATCACATCTGCATTTAGCCTTTTTAGGAAACAACGGATCTACAAGGCACTTCCCACCACTACCGCACTGATTATCTGGAGAACATGGCAGCGAGTCTGAAAAGTAAGGAGGAATTTTTACGACGATATCACTGCCGAAAACAGATTGTGTTCACTTGGCACTGGTGTTAAGGTGCAAATGAGAATATATACGTCGACATCCACAGAGTCGCCTTCTGCACAGCAGAGTAAAGGAAAGTCTGGTAGCAGGCGGGATTGTGTTAAACATAAGTTCAAGTTTTGCAGGTTTTCACCCTAGCCTCACAATTTTCAATAAGCTATTCTGAAACTGAAGGTACATAATTATGAAAAATAAACGAAAATAGATGTGTTCTTTTAATTAGCCTGTTTCCTACTGATTTGTATGTGGCATGGCTGATAATTACCTCTGCAGTATTTCCCATTTCCTGTTGTATTTCCTTGACAAATACATTTTTCTTCTTCGCACTTAGCCCGAGAATCACAATCCTTGTCATCTTTGCATTCATGTAGAGGTGCTGAAAGGATAAACACTTACTTGTAAATACTTTTTCTTTTTTCCGTTGCAGAGTTCCTCTGATTCCTCTTTTTCCTGATATCTTTGTTTTAGAGACTGTAAATGTTTCAAAACTTGCCTGCTTTGCGAAAACGTTCACCAACTTATCAATTGGCTCATGGGAGTCATGGAATTTTCAAAACTGCGCGTAACAAAATCTCAAACCTTATGATTACAGAGCTGTTTATTCACATATTCTTAATATGACCAGGAGTTCCCTTCATACAAGAAGTTTCAGGCGCATACACCTTTCTGTTTTTAGATACAAATGAACTAAAAATGGCTTTAAGGGCCCGAAAAGTTTCCGGGGCTTTCGAGAAACAGGCCCCTGGACCGTTTAATTTTCGGACACTTTTTTGTCCGAAATTAAAATCGTCCAAAACTTCTTGTAAGTAATGTACTCTATAGGTGCACACCCTGGGAAAATTTTGCCGTTTTCTAAGCGTTTACCGTGACAAGATAACTAAAAGCGACTGCAACGATAGATAATGCTAGAAGTTAATCCTTCGACTCTATGTAAGGTCCTTACCAGGTTTGCATGTTTTACCGTCCCTGATAAGCTCGTCCTTGCACTTGCATATTCCTTTAAAACATGTGGCATAGGCTTGTTTGCAGTCCTTATCGCTTGAACACTCTACAAAAAGAACAGCAGGCCAAAGAAGTGTTAAATACATTGAAATTTATTATCCATGAAAAAACTTTTGCTCGCTTGCGACTGGTCTAAACGCGTCACGTGACAAAATAAGCCCCAGCTAAAACTGGGGAATATCAGAGTGATATTTCCCAATTTTCAAAACTGCGCGTGCTGCGGAAAAATATTCTATGATAACTGCAGAAATTCTCGCACGCTCGGACACATGAATTTATAATTCGTGAGATGCGTCAACGAGCGAGAGCGGACAATTTGACAATTTTATTATTGTAAGAAACAAGCTGACGTCAGTTTTTCATGCGTCTGTCCTATTATTGACTATGAATTTCGTCATAACATCGTCAAAGTAGTCTGCGGATCCAGTCGGCTGTAGTCTCATGGATCAACAGCTACTTTGACAATGTTATGACGAATTTCATGATCAATAACAGGACAGACGCATGAAAAACTGACGTCAACCTGTTAATTTGAAGGGTAATAAACACAGTAGCCTTTATTTGGCGCGAAAAATACACTTGGATATTTGTCCTGTGACATTATCAAAGCTTTCAGTTTTCCTAGAGCAAAGCCCCCGGAAAACTGTTCGCTTCTCGGAACCAGAAGCATATAATGTCTGCGGACAAATAATTAACCGAGCATATTTTTCAAATGGAGGCCATTGTTTTTACAACCCGAGATCAGTACAAGAAACGTATTTGGTTACGTTATTGAAATCTTACATTAAAAATTAAGAATACCAAGTTCGAAGAAAACAGTAGTCTCCCCTGTATTGTGGCAATGAGAAGTAATACTGTCTTAATTAGTCTTAAAAAAGCACACTCTTTGTTAATAACCACTCACCTATACACCGTGTTCCATCTTTTGATCTTTTAAAGCCTTCACGTATGTCGCATCTACAAATGGCCTTAACAGGAAACAGAGGATCCATATAACAAACAGCGTGACTATCCGGACACTTCTGATTCGATGGGCACGGTTTTGCCTCTGATAAAAAAAAAGATAAGTATGTGTTAACTGAAATCCGTTGTAGGTTAATATGCTTCAAACGTGTACGAATACAGTTCTTTCGAGATTGGTTGTCCTACCAAAAATAAGTGTAAAGGAGAACGCGACAATGCTGAAAGGAATTATGGTAAATATGGGTTATTGACAAAGTGTGATCGAGGTCAAGATGGCTGGATATTGACCAAACTCATTTTTTGCGTGTTTATGGACCTCGACTCCGTCTCGGTCCATAAACTCGCAAAAAAAGAACGAGGCCAAAATCCAGCCATCTTGACCAAACAAGCTTGGTCAATAAAGAATTTATTATATGGCTTTTGGGGAAATTTTTCTTGCGGGACACGGCAGGTAGTCCCGAGCGGGCAAGATAGCTCCATCTTGCCCGCTCGGGTAGCCAATCACAGCGCAGGATTTGATTCATCTTGCCCGCTCACGGAGCTGGCCATATAATAAGTGTTATCATAATGCTAGCTTATCGAAGTTCATAGTGTTTTAGGGCGAAAACCGCGCGGGAAAAATAGCGTCGTGAAATCCTAGGGCGAGACGCGCGCTAGTTCTAGGAGGTCGCCTGGCCATTTTTATCTCGCGGTTTTCTTTCACGTCACGCACGACGGACTAATAGCAAAAGTGGGGCTACTCATAGTCTATGAAAATATATAGTCTTTCTCTCCTAGAGCGAACGTAAAGTCAAAATTAGACTGGGTTACAATATATAAGAATACTGAAATACCACGAGCGTTATATAGTAAAAAACGTTTACACAGTGAATTAAACCAATTTTTCACTGTTTCTTACCTCTACAGGAAATACCGTCTCCAACATACATCCCAACACAGTGGCACTTTCCCTCGAAACACATTCCATGTTGAGCATGACATTGTTTATTCGAAGTACAATCCTTTGTTGGCGCTAGGTGACGAAAAAAAAAATTGCAGTATAAGAACTTTTAATAATTGTAATAATAATAATAATAATAATAATAGCAATAATAAGGATAAGGATAAGGATAATAATAATTATAACAATAATATATTATTATTATTATTATTATTATTATTATTATTATTCAGTCTTGAGTTTGCATTATCTCAGAGTTTGAACAATCTCAAACTACACAAAACAGAACCAGTGAAAAGCATTATGATGCAATAAAACTTAATACTTCAGTTAACTTTAGCGCCAGCCGACTTTCGAACAACACGGCCCTGGAAATTGAACAGATCTAGAATAACCTTTTCGGACCTTTTAAGAACAGGGGAAAGTTGTTTGTTATTAAACTTATGTACCTACTTTCGCACTTAGCTTTTCCATCTCCAGAAGCATATTTATTGGTACAACGACACTCTCTGTGGATGCACTTAGCTTGCCCTTTTAAACAGTCCTTGTCAGATTCACATCTTGCTGGCTTAGCTGAAACAATAAGCAACGAAAACATAGATTGCATTTATATTTTGGCCGTTTCAGGTGTCAGTGAGTTAGGTACTGAGGTTACAAATTTTGGCTTTTCGATATAAGCTGGTCTAATATAGAGCAGTTTTTTTTTTTTCAAACCTTATAATTCCAGGAATGTACAGTGTTCTCTGGGCATTTTGTCTCATCTCGTTTTAATCCCACTAGTGATTTAGTTGCATTTATTTCGTATTTTTTTTTATATCTGTGGTATATTTTTCCTTTTATAACTAGTTCTCTCATAGACTGGGAGAAATATCAAGCGAACGATGATGAATGCATCGCCTTGCCATGATAACAACACAGGACAACCTTTCTTACGCGATCTTTTTTTCCGAAACAATAAATTGTAAGCTTCGGTAAACGTAAGCAAGTATTTGATTCGATCTTTTCTAGACTCTTCTGAGCTCGCGAGGTTCCTATTCAGATGGAATGAAATATGTTTTATTCTTCAACTATTCTTGTTCAAACCAAATTGCTGAATGAAGAAGCAGTCACTGAGGCATACGAACAAAAAGTTTCGGAAACAGAAAATAACTTGTATCTGTCTACCACTGAAAAATTCAACCAGAATATCATATTAAGATAATCATGTGATGTGGGGCATGTTTTCAATGGGCTTAAATGAATACTTAAAACAACCTATTAAGAAACTTACGGTAATCGATAGCATGAAGACAACCAATGAAAAAAGCGATCACCAGGCAAAAGAGAAGCTGTCTTGTGATAGGTGCCATGTTTTTGCTTATCCGTGAGGCCCACGTTGGGATTCCTGCATAAAACTGTGTTATGTCTGTAATTAACTTGTTTGCGTCATAAGTAGTTAAATTAACGTTATCCAGCGTAACGAAATAGGCTGCCTTTGAATTTAACTAGGCCACTTTGATCAGTCACATCTAATAATCAGATGCAGAATGAAGAGGCCACGGGAAAGAAAGCGAAAACAACAAGAGGAAGAAAAAAATAAAAACGAAAAACAAGACGAAACAGCAAAGTAACACTAGCTAATCAAAATCAATTCACTTTAATTATGATTTAAACGACCAATTTGCGCAGTTCCTTCCTGCTGCAATCGTAGTGCTGGCATTAATCTAACAGGTAAATAAGAATTTCCCTGAAAATTTATGAGACCTCTCCCAAAGACAGAATCTCGCTCGCCAGCTGATCGTTTACGTACCTTATTGTTGGCGATCTTAAAGTCGTCGAAGAGACAAAGAAATCCTTCTTTTTAATTTCCCATCTAAACAATTCATGAAACCCTCGTTTATTCAGAAACACTTCGAAGTTCTAGTAGTTATGGGAGAAAACAAACCGGGCGACTGACATATTGAAATGCGTGCACTGAGCTGCAAAAAACCGATTAACAACAATTTCGAAAAAAAGAACCCAAGATCTTTCGGTAAGTAGTTCTTAAAAAGGTATTCAGCGTGTTCCGATCTATAGGAAAACCGTGAATATGCGGGATCGCTGATAGCATAAAGTCACGTGTGATTTGCTTGAATTTTCCTGATTGTTACTCTTTGCAATGTCTTGATCTACTGAAACTGTTAAACACCTCGCCATCATTTTGCCATTAGCGATAAAAATTTAGGCTCGTTGTTTAATTGCTTACTAAAGATTGAGCCTGAATTCCAAGAGTGAAGGCAATGTTCCAAGTAAGTATTTATGGTCTCAGACTCCATTAAAGCACAATACCTTAGGTATTTCTCGACCCTCTTATAAACTAAAACGTTTCAAAATGTAGTTTGACGTAATTTCATGCTCTGAAGCGGCTAACTAAAATCGTCTCAAACATTTTTGATAGCACCAAATAATTTGAGTGAATTTAAAATCGTAATAATGACAGCTACGGTGATAGTGTCAGATTAGTTCGGAGCTTTCTATATACAAACGCGATGCCAAAAATCTAATAAACGAATTTTCTGGGAAAGAAAAAAACTCATTATCGATTGTTTAGTTATGATACAACAAGCTGGGTTTATCCTGATAAATATACATTTCAGTCACATCAGACCGAGATGTGACGCCTCACTTTGAAAGTTTACCCACACGTCGCGCTTTCCATGTGCTTTTCTCTGTTTGTTGTCCTACGTACGTAGGAACCTTCGCAGTTTTCCCCAAGGTTAGTGAAGTTGCGTTGATTTGTTCGAGGTATCTCTTTCTAAAATGGCTAAAGGTACTTATCTGAACACGAGAAAGCTGTGTATTGCGGTATATTTTCTCCGAAACTGCGACGGGGGGTAACATACCGATTTGTGATCTGTCAAGTCAGGCGATCCAACTTCTCTGTGGGAATAAAGTTGCAAGGCTCGACCGTGATAGCTCGAATAAATCAACACAACTTCACTAACCTTGGGAAAGACAGCGAAGATTCCAACGTACTGTAGCGCAACAAACGACGAAAATGAAATGGAAATGCACACCGCTCAAGGAATTTCATTGCACGCAAGCTTTATTAATTGATGTACATGTCAGGTCATATTTGGAAATGAAGTTCAATGTACTGTTATTATTTTTTTCTATAGTTGTACATAGTACTTAACCTTACTAAACGATGCCCCTTTTAGAGTAATGTGACATTTGATGCCAACAAATGGCACACAAGTTAGACAATACTCCGAAAAATACACAATTCGGCAAACCCTGCAAGGGAAGTGACATAAGTATGCGCTCCTGTCAAAGGAATGCTTTTCAAGCAGTCTAGTGCATAGGAATCCGGATTTTAATAAACAATCGGGAATCTCGATGTAAAAAGAATTGAGTTTCTCATTTTTATTAACCTATTTGAATAACCAAATTTATAGGATGGAGTTTTAATAGGAACTACAATCGGAAGTTCAAATCTCTGCCATACCCCAAAAATGTCTTGTTCCCAGCAACACACCCCATCGACAAATCTCTAGAGTACCCCATTCCTTCCCCCGGGTATCGAACGCACTTTGCTAATCTCTGACAGGGAGAACCATTTTAAACCGTTGGTAGGGCTAAAAAATCAGGCCAATTCAAACAAACGTTTAGGTTACTGTCAAATAGTAAATCCATATTCTATCCATATCAACTGGAGCCCTAGAAAATAAATCCCAGCAATAAAAATGGGTAGGGCCATAGCTCTACCAGCCTCTCCCCCTCCGCGGTCTCTGTCTGACTACGACTAGTTTATGTTTTAGGTTCGGCACAGGAGGAGAACGCCGTATGTTCCGTATGAATCAAAGCGCCGCTTATACGTCGCAAAGCAGGTGCGACAGACCCGGCTGAATTTGAACGTTGTTTGCCTCTCCAAACCTAACCTGCCAAGCAAAAGTGATTCGAACGCCGCTCCTCTAGTATACTTAACTCATAAGTTAGGTTCGGCAAATGAATAGAACAGCATTTGGAACGGGCCTTTGAGTCCAGAACAGAAAACCCCGACAAAGTGCGTTTTCAGAGTGGAACCTGTGTGGACGCGGCCTTCAAAATCTATATACATTTGATTGAGGACGGCAACTTCGTTCCCAGGCTCTCTCTCCTCTGGGTTGCGGCTGGTTACGTGACCGCCTGTGACACAAACCTTTCCACCAGGGTAGAGTCAACGAATAATTTTTGTCGATCTCAACTGAAGCGAAAGAAAGGCGATCGCTGGTCATCGCCAAATTAACCACACACGGGCAAATACATCTTTAAAATTCTCCAGTCCTATATTAAGCTTCACAAAGGTCAAACGAAATATATTTATATATACTGATCCAGCGTATTGAAGAATCACTCTGATTTCAATTCAAGCCAGTCGAACTACTAAGAAGTAAAACTGTTTCGCTGTTTCATGTTGCCTGAATTGACCTCACGGCACATTATTCGCCATATAAAGCGGTGTTTTATTTAGCAGTTTGCAAAATATAATTCTTGACTATGCCAAGAAACCGTGTTTAAACATCTGCCTACATATAAACTTACATAAATCTGATGCAGATGAAATATAAGTGCGGGCTAAGAGCAGTTTTCAATTGAGTGTCGTAAAACCAAAACCAAAGTAATCACTCTAACCAGTCACAAAGGACACAGACAATCCAGTGAACCAATCAGAACTTGAAGGAATAACATGCAGCAGACGCAAAGCGCGGGAAAACGAGTGCGAGTGAGTTACAATTGGTTTTACTTCTGATTGGATGAAATGTGGCGCGATTTTTTTAAGCCAATCGTGTAGCGTGGTGATACAAAACCAATTACTTTTCGACATTCAAATGAAAACCGTTCAATGTCAACAAAACTGTAAATCATTTTTTATTGCTGTAAATCAAATGCAAGTCAAACTACTAGGCTAATCGGCCGTCTGACAGAAATGCTTTTAACATAAAAAATACCAGTAAATATATGAAAGTTCATATGTTTGAACTGCGGAGAATGATATGAAGATATGATTGATCATCGCAGTTACGCACACAAGTTGTTGCAGTTGTGAAATTAAAGCCTGAAAAAAAAAAACTATTGGAATCCACATAGAAAAATTGGGGTAGCCGCGCATTTTTTCGAGATAATTAGCCCTGATTCTCAACAAAACTGCTGACATCAGCATTTTTCTGAAAATGAAGAAAAGGATCTTTTTTACAGATGTCCTTAGAATTCGCCTTTACATACAGAAAAGCAAACACATTTAAAAAGATCTTTAAACTACATGGCAAATGGTAACATAAAAACCATTTGTGGTATGTTTTAATAACAAAATCGTTGCAGCAGCGCTTTTAGTGTCTCTGACAGCCTTCCTCTGGTTCAGCTAAAATACAGTCTAAATACCTTTTGCTCACAACCAGAAACTAATTACGTGTTGAATAGTCTTGCCACTTCCATTTCATAACATAAAACGTATGGTAAATTCAATCCACATTTCTCTGGTCCTTCTATCTGGAACAATTTGGATGAAGAGATAAAAAGTTTATCTCTGCGTTTATTTAAACAAACCTTAACTAAGCAATTTCTAGGTTCTTATGCTTAATGCTAGCTTAGTATTTTTCTTTAAGTTACTATCGCTCTTAATTAAACAATGCTCTGTCTATAACTGGTACTGTTACTACTTATATTTCTTTTTATATTTATATCTATATTTTTTCCTTTCTATTTCTTCTTTTCTTTTTTTTTCCTACAACCGATTTAAAGCATAATAATTCTTGTAACTACTCAGCTCGTTTATTTCTCACTATTTTGAGTACTTTTTTGCTTATTTAAGTTTAATGTATTCTTTTGCTGTATGATATTCTCTGTATTAAGCAAAATAAAATGGTTGTTGTTGTTGTTGTTGTTGTAGGGGTAACCACGCGCTTTTTTGAAAACATTTACGGTGCCCGTTACATTTTTTCCTGTCACCTCCCCAGTAAGTAAGACATTTGTGTATCTCGCATTTGTTTTGCGCGCGCACTACACCATCTGCAGGTACATGTTTACAGTTGCATTTCAGTATAATTTACAACAGATAACAGCTAGGTTTTAAGCTGGAAGACGTAAACAGTTAGTGGTTGTATTAGCGATGTGCTGCTATTCTGGTGCTCCTGGTTTAAGTACAGGTTCCTTAAACTTGATTTGGTCACAGTAGGAAAATTTTGCTTTCACTTTAGTCGTGTCTTTGATAGCGTAGTTGATTGCGTCAATAGAGACCTTACGCAACAGGACGGTTCGATGTGGACGGCGACCTCAGATCGCGCGAGGACTGGGCTGAGCACGCGAGCAATGATGTTGCCGTCCTAAACGTAAACAAACCTTACGCAACACAACACGACATGGAGATGACTTGAAGCTAAAATGGCTACATTTAGGGAAGCAAGAGAAGCACTTTTACTCGCTAATGACCTGAATTTGATTGATGACGAAGAACTACTGTTGCTTTACGATGTGAACACTTCGAAGAACCTCGAAATCCCGTACTGGAAATACGACAAATTTGATCTTGACAGTCTTTCCGACGACGAGTGCAAAAGCGAATTTCGCTTTTTGAAACATGACATATACGCTTTAGTCGATGTGTTTAATCTTCCGGACAAAATCACTTGCCCAAATCGTTTTTCCGTGTACAGCGATGAAGCACTGTGTATGCTTTTACGTCGATTTGCGTATCCGTGTAGATACGAAGACCTTGTACCGCGTTTCGGAAGACCTGTTCCCCAGTTGAGCATGGTGGTGGGAGAAGCGATGGATTTGCTTCATGTGCAGTTTGGACGTTTACTCTCACGTCTGAACCAACCGTGGCTGTCTCAAGCACAACTGGCTCAATTCTCTGAAGCAATATACCGGAAAGGAGCGGCCCTTGACAACTGTTGGGGATTTATAGATGGGACGGTTCGACCAGTCTGTAGGCCTGGCGAAAATCAAAGAGTACTTTACAATGGGCACAAAAGAGTCCACGCAATTAAGTTTCAGAGTGTTGTTGCGCCCAATGGACTTATCGCAAACCTTTTTGGTCCCGTCGAGGGAAGAAGACACGACAGTGGGATGTTGGCGATGTCTGGCCTTCTACCGATGTTAGAAAACCACTGTGTTTCCCCAACTGGCCAACCACTCTGTGTGTATGGGGACCCTGCATACCCACTGAGAGTCCACCTTCAGGGACCATTTAAAGGCAATGCCTTAACACCGCAGCAGCAACAATATAATTTGTCCATGAGTAAAGTAAGAACAGCTGTGGAGTGGGTATTTGGAGACATTTTGCAATACTTTACTTTTTTAGATTTTAAAAGGGATCTCAAAGTTGGACTCAGTGCCGTAGGCAAAATGTATATTATTTGTGCCTTATTAAGAAATGCCCACTCATGTCTTTATGGGTCAAATACTTCCTCGTTCTTTGGTGTCGAACCGCCTTCATTACAGGGTTACTTTATTTAAGATATTATTTTTAATCAATCAGTACCTGGGGACTCCCATATGAAATTGATTGGAATGCTTGTCATCTCACTTGCATGTACAGTAGGGTGCAAGTCTTGGATGTTGTCTCAATTGGTGATAAACCACAAATATTTTCAGCTATTTTTTAGGATTGCAAACAAAGATCAAATTAAGTTCAAGCAACATCCGGATTTGTCTTCTTTAAGGGCATGGTTTATTACAGACAAGCAGCCTTATTCCTTTCATATGGGAGTTACCCAGGAGAGTTACCCCCTGGTCATCAGTAAAAAAGAAAGTCTGTATACGAGCCTAGTGGCCCATCAGGCCGGAGCTGATCTCGGTTTCTGTAGCATGAAGGGACTAGGAGTATTTCTACTCCCCCCCGGATGGGATGCTAGTCCATCGCAGGGTTACCCCCAAGCGGTAAATTCGCCGATACCCATTTATACACCTGGGTGGAGAGAGGCTCTACGAGAGTAAAGTATCTTGCCCAAGAACACAACACAGTGCCCCAGCCAGGGCTTCAACCCGGACTGCCCAATCTGGAGTCCAGCACACTAACCATTAGGCCACTGCGCCTCCCACCCTGGCCATTAGTTAAGCTTAATACATGTCAGTTTGAAGAATTTTTAAGCCATGCTGATTGTAGGCTTTACAAAATGAAGCATCCATTCTATTTGTTTTGAGGAAGTTTATGGACTGGGGGCACAACTGAGTTATGTCAAAAACTTAAATGTTCTCAGGTTTTCCTGTAATTTAATTGCAAAACATTGGTGTTTCATTTTTTTTGCTGTCAGATTTGTGGGTTTAGTCTTTTCAAGAAATAACAAATGTAACAAACTGGAATTTCAAATCGTTTACCAGGCATTTCTTTTCTTATTTCATTGTTTGAGGAAAAGTTGTACAAGGTTGCTGCTGTGGGAGTTAAGTTTTTGCACCCCCCCTTCCCCCTTCTGATAATGTTCATATGAAGTAATGGCATAATTAATTGCAGAGTGTTCTTAGAACCATAGTTGATTATGAAATGGCTTTGCTGTTTCGTTAAATGCTGCGATGTAACAGTGAAATGAGCATCAAAAAAGTTTGATATTCAACTTGTCTTAAATTTCAGTGTGGCAAGACTATGGTTTGCCAGATTGAGAGTACCCCAGACACTCAGCCCCTTCCCCTGTATGTAGAGAAGGTTTTTCTGAACCTAAATTCTTACTTAAAGGGTATTTAATTCCCTTAGTTTTTTTTAACTTTTCCCCTATTGGAAAAGTTTAATTGACAACATGATGAAGGTTTTTATAAGGAAATATATATTTTATTGTATAAATATGTGTTAAATAATGATCACAATGTTCAGAAGCCTTTTATGTGTATGAATGACTAAAAATTATGAAGGTGAACTTGTTCTTAAAGAATATTTGAAGTTTAAAGAAAACACCAGTCTAATGTCTAAATCCGTAAAAAAAATTGTTACAATAGAGGATGAAGACACATTCAAAGCATTGTACAATATAACTTTTTAAACCTTCAAATTATTAATATTAATTAAATAACTGATTCACATTTCAACAGACATTCATGTTTGTGGTTCAATCAAATCATAAAACAATTGCATGATATGAACCAATAAAAATGTGTACCCAAAACAAACCTTATCCATGTCTTAAATTATACACTTATTTATTAATTTTTTCAATAAGTGTCATGAGAAGTTGATTTTGAAGCTGCTGCTGCTGCTGTTGTAATTGCATTTGCTGCTGCTGCTGTTGTTGCTGTTGCTGTAGTTGTTGTTGCATGAACTGAAACATCTGTAGTTGTGCAGATTGTTCATCTTTCTTAACTTCCAGTTCTCCTTTCCTCAGGTCAAATTCCTTTTCAGCCTTTTCTCTCAAGTACACAAGGGTTTCCGACCCTGATGCTCTCTTTCTGGGTGTTACTTCACCGTCCTCAGCCTTTCTTTTCTTGGTCTCTCCAAGTTTCTCCATGGAACGCTTCCTCATCTCTTCTGCTTTTTTTCTGTCATTTTCTTTATTTTTCTCGCCCTGTTCTGAATTCTCACAAGCCTCCCTGTCGCTCTCCTCAAATCTCTCAATAATCTGGTCAAGCAGCTTGTCCGTTTCTGACATCTCGGGTGAAATTCCACTCGCACTTTCCTCTTCTGCCATTCTCTTCTTAAATTTCTTGGCCAACAGGGCATACCTGTCTCTCACAGCTCTTTTGTGTCCAAGTCGATTTCCAAATGCTTCAGTGGCATTCAACCTTTCTGTGATATCTTCCCATATCTTTCCTCTCTCCCTTGTTGAAGCCTTGTACTGGTAAGGTTCGGACACAACTATTTCTTGCAATAGAAGTAGATCACATTCTGTTTTCCACTCCATCTTTCTGTTCTAGGTTATGAAGAAACAAACATGTTGAAATTCTTGGTTTTTAATTATATAAAATGAAGATAAGAGGTTGATTACTTCACATGCAACGGTCTTTGGGATCAGAATTTCTTTTGCGAAAGGCACACTGCATTATTTTTGAAGAGGATTGAAGTACAGCATGTTGGCCTTATAATTCCGGACACTTTTTGCAATAACCACAATATCTTACCTCAACAGAGCACTAACAGAGTTATAGCAAGGGGGGTCCTGGGGTGCCCATGACCCCCTTTTGTGAGATATTTTTTTCAGTAAACAACAAGCAAACCTTTTTATCCAGGTGGCGAAAAGTGTGAATCCGAAGAATCGACATGCCATAAATTTTTTCTAGTGCTAGGTAGTTATATACTCCATTTTCAGGAGTGAACATCTGCAGTGGACTATGTAAGTACCCTGGGCGTGACATAGTGTGACCCCAAATCCTAGCATTACGCCCCTGATTAACGAGCGGAAATTTACTCACAATGTAGCTTTCACTGCTGGTAAGTAAGTCATGAAGTTTTATCGCCTAAACCTGCTTGGTTTCTTAGTAATTACGGAAAAAGTTGGCCAAATTCGGTGCCCTAATATTTCTGACGATCGATTCGCTTCGAGATAAATACTCCCTTTTTCTTGGAATTATTCTTTTCGATCATTGCAAAATACGTCTAATAAAGTCAAATGAAAAAAGATTCACTTAAAAAGTTACCTATTTTCCGAAGCTTAAAGCATTTTCTTTCGATTTTAGCGAAGAAGTCATCAGTGTAATTCGACGTGCGATACGAATCACATTAGAAAACTTTTACATACCTCGACAAAAACTTGAATCTTTCTGTCTAAACGGAGCCCAACTCAGCCACGAAACGAAATAATGAAAGCAGACTAATCAACAAGTCTTCGAAACGTATCGTTCAGATTTCTTTTTATCTTTACTACGAAATACAGAATCGTAAGAGTGGAAGTGTCCGTAAATAGGGCAACATACTGTACAAATGTAATTTATATTTCAAAGTTGGTTTACAACAAATAAAAATATATCCCGCACTTACACTGCTGAAAACAACTCTCAAAGGCAGAAAAAGATTAGTTTACACCAGAATTGTAATTCGGACGATAAAGATGAAACAGAAACTGCCATAAAACTGTAAAATTACAGAGAAATAACTTAGAAAGAAGGAGAATTAAATTTTCACAAATAAGCCAGTCTGAGCACTTCGTCATGCGTTTACAAGTAGGCTTCATTTTCGTTTTAAAAAAAGTTATTTCCATATATACAAAGGCTGGTAACTAAAAAGGTAGACTGTTTCTATCGTTCAATCCAAAAAATTAAAGGTTAAGATGAAAATAAATGGATTAAAATACTCACGTTTTCCTCAGAACTTCAAACTCCTTGTTTTCACGTCGTGAACGCTAAGAGGACGGCAGTGATAAACCGGAAATGGCGTCAAATAGCTTACGAAGCAAGCAGTCACGCACGTCACACAATGAAATTTTGCCGTCCTCTCCTTGAGCCGTCCTGTTGCGTAAGGTCTCTAATGTCGACCCCAGCGCGCGCGTGGCGCTTAAACCATGGCTTGCGTGATGCGCAGAACGTGTGCGCACTAACAAAATGACGCGTGTAGTTTTAACAGCGTAGTTGTTTTGTTCTGTTTGTTTGTTTGTTTGTCCGTATTAACCCTGATGAAAACTGCATTAGGCAGTTGAAATCTCGCTGTGGTGCAAATAATTACTGATAGAATATATTCAGGAGAAAGAGAAGATTTGCAGGTAAAGAGTATCAATTATTGCAATGCTTTTCTTCTGTATATTTTTCTGCAAATGTCTTTTACTTTTTCTTTCGCCATCAAGCCGACGATGCAAGTGTGTTTTGTCAAAGAAAATCCTTGCTGTAAAGAAATTTGAAAAGTTTAACTTGCAGGACAATCCAACTGCATAAGTAAAAACACATACCTGTATCTATTGAAAGCTAAAACGATCGTAGTACAGACCGCGGAGTTAGACCGCATGCACGAACTAGTTTCGAGTTTAATTTGAAAACTTCCGACAGAATTACGATAATCGGGTTCTGCTTTTGGTGCTTTGTAAAAATCACTAAAGGCTGGTTTTCACTAGCGACGGTCTGTAGTCGGAGTCGTAATTAGAAGTGTTGAGTGATACGATCAAGTGAAAATCAAACCAACCGAGTCGGAAGCAGAAACCGGTTCGACTTAGGAATCTGTCGCTTAAGATCTAGTGAGAACTAGAGGGTGTGTGGAAAACCCGAATAGCGAATAGCGAATAGCGAATAGCGAATATTCCCGAATAGTGCGAATAGTCTCGAATAATGCGAAAAGTGGCGAATAGTGACGAATAGTCGTCAATAGTCACCGCTTTAGATCTAATATCCTGTGTTAATTGATAATCCAAATAAGCAACAGAATTTCGGTGAATTTATTACCTTTTCTTCTCCGGACTCAGGCTTGTAAGCTGTCCATCGCCGACATAAGAAAAACAGAAAACACAAGGATAACCTAATAAAGACGTATTTACGCTTTTGCAGCGGTTAAAACAGAAGAAATTGCGTTTAGAAATACCTTTTGTCCTGATAATTAAAGCGTCTGTGCTTTCTAGCGGAAACTGAATCCCATCTAAGGTGCTACGAGGTTAACTGCGAGATACTGGTTACCCTATCTGCCACTATTTGCCACTATTTGCCACTATTTGCCACTATTCGCCACTATTCGAGACTGTTTGCCACTATTCGCACTATTCGTACTATTCTCTGTTCGCTATTCGGAACTATTCGCTGTTCGTTATTCGCGACTATTCGCTATTCGCTATTCGGGTTTTCCAGACACCCAGAACTAGATTGTTTAACCTCTTCCCTCGAGTTCTCTCTCTACCTCGAGAAAGTGCCCTGGCTACGGCTGGTCACGTGTCTGCTAGATTTTAGCAGATTTCAAAGATATGATTGACGGGAGGAGCTGAAAAGTTAAAGTTTGTCTCCACCGAGCTCACCTATTTAGACCAGTAGGGAGTGGAATTTGTAACCTTCCCGTTGTGGATCGGCAAAACTGACAATAACGGCACTGGCACATTCGATATAGGAGTTCAATGCGTTCAATGTTCGGCTAAAAAGTTAGCTCTGCATTTAGCTGAATTTTTCCTGTCGATAGTTGGACGGTTTTTGGAATTTGTGGCGGCGAAAAATTTTGGCAAAGAAATTGGAAATGGCGACCACAACAGTAAATGGACCACGCGGTGAATTTTATTTTATTTCCCATTCGGCAAAATCACAACGAAGGTAACTATTTACTCATTCGTTAAAAGTCAAATACGTCGGATGTTCGCCTACAAAGGTAGTTTTGAATTTGAATGAATTACTAACATCGACAGTTTGACGGGCATTCGATTTTCTTGCGGCGAAAAAAATTTACGAAGAACTTGACATCAACAACCACTGCGTGCTGAATAAGTTCTTCGATCGGAAAAATCACAACGGAGGGATTGATGCATTCGTTTAGAGTTTGATATGTCCAGTGTTTGGCCAAGAGACTAGCTTTGAATTTGATTGAATTAATCCAATCGAAAGTTTGACGGTCATTCGATTCTCTTGCAGTGAAACATTTTATGAAGAACTTGACAACAACGACATCGGCTACGCGTTTGTAAAATCCAACAGCTTTCGTTTTAAAACTGTTAGCGGTAAGTCCAATTTTCGGTCAAGAGACTAGCTTATCGTTTAGTTGAATATATCTCATCGATAATCTGACGCTTATTTAATTATTTTGCTTTAAAAACTGATCAAACTAATCCGAAAAAGGCTGTTGACGGTTATTTAAAAAAGCAGTAAAAAATAAGCAAAGTTCCCTCGCAATCAACATCTCAAACTCCTGTGGCGGAACTAGGGGAGGGTCCTCCCCCTTCCCTTATTTCGGGTAAAATAAAGAACAAATCACAGAAGGAAGAAAAGCCGCCAGGGCAAGCAAAACAAAACCAACCTCCTCCTCCTCCCCCACCCCCTGCCCCCCCCCCCCCCTCACCCCCTTAGCTCAAGGTCTAGATCCACCTCTGTACTCATAGTCACAGAAATTCAGATAGAGACGAAGCACTGGTCAGGCAGGATCTCTGACAACAAGTTGACAAGTCGAAGTTGTAACTTAACAGATTTAATCACTCGAAGTAGAGCGTGCTTTTTTCATACGGTAATAAAAAGCCCCAAAATATCTTGTTTATAACCTTGAAAAGAAAAACAGTTCGACTAATCACAACCTTAATCTTAAGTATTTCTGAGCTATACCGTATAGGAAAAAATATTTTATAAAAGACTGTTCGAGAATGAGATGTTTTAACCACGCGCACTGTGAATTCCGAATTAGTATAGGAGATCGGTCTGTTTGAGTAGCTGCCGCAGCCACGAGTGGAAATTACAAAAAGTCCGATCTGCTCACAAGTACAATTAATCCCTAATTGTTTCGAGAAAGAAGACCGATTTCCTTCATATAAAACGGCAGCCGCAAATACAAGCTTCTATCTGACGTCTTTTTGTTAAAGAGGGTTGTTAAAATGAAGCCACGCTGTGATTAAATATTTTAGATTTGTAACTTTAATTTTCTCAACAATTTTCGCCAAAGTTCTCCGTAATTTTTCTTTTCTTTCGCAAACGAGCCACAAAGACGAGAAAGTCCCGAGATTGCAACATTAAGTTCAATTTCATTGGCTTTAAAGCTGTCAAGACTCTGAACGCATGAACGACGTTTTGATGAATAATCTACAGGAAAGGAAATGCTCTTCGAAAGGCGTCGAAACGGTGTTTGAAGTTAAGTTTACAGCATTGATTTAAACTATGACATGGAGCTAAAGATACAAGGACGAACTCATTCTGGAAGACTGAGGTTAAACTTGGAAAGACAAGTGAAGTTGAAGTGGGGAAGACTAGTTAGAAGTGTTCGTCAACAAAGTTTGTTTTCAAGATTTTCAAACCATGGACTTTCATTGCTTTGCTTGGTCGGCATGTGATAAATTCTTCAAAAATGCCAGCTGGACACCTCTCTCCGCTAGTAGCCACCATTCTTGGAAATGACCGTCCTTTGTTGAAGCTTTATGAAAGATTTTCTCGTTTTCATGGGGTTTGAGTCGGCAAACGTGACATACGTGCGACCATTTTCATCCTTGCGTGAATCATAACTTTCTTGCCTTCCTCTTAAAGCAAAATATTGGGTCATTAAGTACCAAGTTGTGTTCAGTCGACAAATCGACCCTCTTTTCTCAGAATTTCTTCTTCCCAGGAAAGTGAATCTGTTGCGTTTGGAATTGTTTGCCTTCGTCCCGAAGGGTAATGGCCTTCCCCTTTAGCATTTTGTTAGACTTTGCAAATGTAGCGGTCTTGCAACGTTTGCATAGACCCCTAGGGACTCTGGCTCGTATTTGCAGCCGTCTTTTTTCTTTGACTCGGTGTAGAAATCTCCGAGAACGTCGTCAAGATCTCCGAGCTAGAGATTTTCAATGCCTTTCGGATTTTTCCGCTCGTTAGCCCACTCCAAGCCGTATGTGCGTAGTTAAGTTTCGGTCGATTTGTGGTGTTTTTATTTACTGCTGCTTCTTCACAACAAGCTTTTAATTTGTCTTCAACGGCAAATCAAATCAAATGCGACCGATACAATATATATATACAATCTGGGGAAAATTTATCAGCTTCCAACCAATCAGAAGCGAGTATTTACGGTAGCAGTATTGTTAAGTGAAAAATCCTGGTTTTACGCTTAAACAATCTACCAATGACTTATAGCGCTCCTACAAAAATATCCAAAGTTAAGGAGCCTTCTTCCTTTTACAATTTTCAACACCGAAAATCTTGTGTTGTTACTAATATCCGCCATTTTGTGGCCATCGGCGTCGTGTATAGTTTTCGCAAAATTTCTGGAAAATAAAAGTAGACCTGAGCAAAAACTCATATCTCGTTTATAAACTCGTCAAAGGGTATTTCTGAGCAAAATGCCACATTTCTGTGATTTCACGCGGTCTTCGGGGCATTCTCTCTTAACACTCGCGATTTTCATGAAAAATTCAAAACCTGCATTTTTTTTTTCCTATCAGCAACATTTCAATACTTGACTCTATTGATGTCAACCCAGACCCACTCTAGTAATAATAATAACTCAATATACATGTTCTTTGTTGGTTACATTTTTTCAGAAATGGCTTCTCAAAAGTGGATCGTGTTGTTCGCTTTTCTCGCGCTGTTTAGTTTCATGGTTCAAGCAAGAAGTTATTCGGTCTGTCAAGATCAAGTGTTTCAAGAATTTAAGAAAACTGTGACCGCTGTTAAAAACTGCAGTTGTTTCGGTAAGTCACCTAATGTTGTCCTGTGAAGGTGGAACGGAGACGAGATGAACAATGCTTTCTCAACGTTTTGCATAGAAACTGTCTCATTAGATAATCTTGTTGTACCTATGCAGGCGCGGGCAAATACCGAGAACTTTTACCCCAACTTTTACCAGCGACCCAGAACAGAATCATTTGCCGGTTGCCAATTTAGCTTGACATTTAAAGAGTGATAAACGAAGGATATCTAACATAAAACAAGGTTTAGGCTTGTAACGTATGATTTCGCATTTGTCTCGATAATAACCATTTCCATAGTTATCTTTTCTTATTTACATGACCGATATGATGCAACATCGTGGTAATGGCAATTTCGGGCAATTTTGCACTTTCCGTCCGCAGTTGCCACGCATCTACCTTGGATTATACTGTAATCGAACGAGAAAAGCTAACCATGAAAAAGGCTGTTCCAGTCAACTGAGCATTAGTGTGTGTTGTGGAAAGAGAAATATGTTTTCTTAATGGTCATCAATAAAGTAAATTTTGATACGCTCTGGTACGTTGGACTCCGGATGCAGTGGTCCAGGTTTAAGACCTGGTCCACTGACGTGTACGTGTATAAATGATAAATGGGCGCTGGCGAATTTAACGCTGGGATAGCCCTGCGAGGGATTAGAAAGAGAAGGGAGAAGGAGGAAGTAAATATACCTTCTAGTCGCTTATTTCTACGGAAATCGAAGATAAACGCCAGCCTGTAGTGATATACCCTGGGTGAGAGAGGGCTCTTTTTTTTGCCGCTCATTTATAGCGGCTTCGCCACGGAAAATAAAATCTTTTGACACCAAGGATAGTAGTGATTGAGCACTAGGCTCGAACAGAGACTTTACCTCGCCTTTTCACCTAACAGAGTAGAGACTAATTGCAATCTCAAGTTGGCTAAGCAGGACATGCGAACGAAGACGTATTTCCGGCTGTCGCTTGTCTCCGCCGAAAAATAGGGAACTTAAGCAATGATGACGCCGAGCCCGAGGACAACACCAAGTAAAACATGAAATTATATTTTACCTTCGATTTTCGCAATTGTCTAGATCTATATATATATACATATTCAGTACGCTTATCGGTCTTATCGGTCCAGAATTCTAAGGCAACCACAGTTTTGCTCAAATAACGCCAGAACTACCACGTGAGGTATTCGCGCGAAACTTCAATAACAATGCCGGATAATGTGAACCCTGCATTCAGTAAAGTTTACGATGTTTGGGGATTTAAAACTCTCGATGAGCACCAGAAAAAAGCTCTGAAATATGTTATTGAGAAGAAGAAACATGTTTCTGTGAATCTGCCGACCGAATTTGGAACATGTGTTATTTTTTTAAGCATTGCCGCTGTTGCAGCGGAGCTCCTACGCACCGTGGCCTCCATACCTTAGAAAATTTAGTAACCCATCGATCGAAAACATTTTGGTTTTTACATGACTACCCGTACGTCTGTCCGTACGTCTGTAAGCAAGCCCAAAACCTTAAAATATAAAATAGTAGCACTGTTACCATAGGTACATCTTTGAGATTAGACATCCATGTTATGGTTAATTGACAGCTTTCAAAACAAGGCATCCGTTGACCAGTATCACGTGGCCACATCGCGGGCTCGTGTTTAGAGTTCATTAAGGTCCCATACTGTTAAGTTGACCGCTGACCAGGTACTCGTTTTTCTCTGATTGGATCAAAGGCTCAAGTCAGGATATTACTTTGGGGAAGAAGGAGGGAGTACGTCAGAAGGCAAAGTTTCGGCGCAAATTCCGACATATTCCTAACACAATCGTCTCTTGGAAAGACCCTTATATAATGCGTACGCCGGTAATTTCTACAATCTTGGTTACGCCTATAACTCTTACTGTGTATAGTTTGTTAAAATTTTACTCGGAAAAAAAAATAGCGGAACTACACGCTGATTAATAACATGCTCACAATTGATCTTTTTTGTTTTTGAGTTTTTGATTCAAGAAAAACAAATCCTCTTTCTCCCTCATGGTCTATTATTCGAATCAGGATAGATAGATAATCTTTATTTATCCACGGTACAGATTCGTCAGCTTTAAAAATACCTAAATCTATATATTACTTTAAAGCTTAAGTGATATTAAATATGCAATATTTGTGATATTTCAAACAAGGATTTGTGTCTTGCTTTTATCCTTTTAGATATCGATGAGTGTCAGCAACCAGATGCATGCCGTACAGACCACGTCTGTAACAATACTATTGGATCGTACACATGTGAATGTGCTCCAGGATTTACTGAAAACCCTGACTCCCAGAATAACCTGGAGCCGGTGTGTGACGGTGAGGAAATTAGTACATATTATTTGAGGAACGTAAAGTTTACCAATGCTGATTGGTGTTCGACATTACATCAAGGAAGTAATAAAAAACAAGTTGAGTCACTTAACGATATATTACTGTACCAAACGACCAAGCAAAAGTCACTCAAATAGCCGGCTCTACTGCTGATGTGTGATCTTGGTGCTTTAAAGCATTAAGTGATATTAAATGTGAGTTATTGTGATATTTCTCACAAGGAGTCGTGTCTTGCTTTTGTCGTTTTAGACATCGATGAGTGTCAACAACCAGATGCATGCCGCACAGACGATGTCTGTAACAATACTATTGGATCGTACACGTGTGAATGTGCTCCAGGATTTACTAAAAACCCTGCATCCCAGAATAACCTGGATCCGGTGTGTGACGGTGAGAAAATTCCTACACATTATTTGAGGAACGTAAAGTATAGCAATGCTGATTGGAGTTCAACATTACATCAAGGAAGTAATAAAAAACAAGTTGAGTCACTTTACGATATATTACTGTACCAACAGACCAAGAAAAAGTGAGTCAAATAACCCTACCGCCTGATGTGTGATCTTGGTACTTTAAAGCATTAAGTGATATTAAATGTGGGATTTTGTGATATTTCTCGCAAGAATTCGTGTCTTGCTTTTATGGTTTTAGATATCGATGAGTGTCAACAACCAGATGCATGCCGTTCAGACGATGTCTGTAACAACACTATTGGATCGTACACATGTGAATGTGCTCCAGGATTTACTAAAAACCCTGCCTCCCAGAATAATCTGGAGCCGGTGTGCGACGGTGAGAAGATTACTAGACATTATTTGAGGAACGTAAAGTATAGCAATGCTGATTGGTGTTCAACGTTACATCAAGGAAGTAATAAAAAAACAAGTTGAGTCACTTTACGATATATTACTGTACCAAACGACCAAGCAAAAGTCGGTCAGATAGCTCTACCGCTGATGTGTGATCTTGGTACAAAGCATTAAGTGATATTAAATGTCGAATATTTCTGATATTTCAAACAAGGATTTGTGTCTTGCTTTTATGGTTTTAGATATCGATGAGTGTCAACAACCAGATGCATGCCGTTCAGACGATGTCTGTAACAATAATATTGGATCGTACACATGTGAATGTGCTCCAGGATTTACTAAAAACCCTGCCTCCCAGAATAATCTGGAGCCGGTGTGCGACGGTGAGGAAATTAGTACACATTATTTGACAAACATAAAGTAGAGCAATGCTGATTGGTGTTCAACATTACATCAAGGAAGTAATAAAAAACAAGTTGAGTCACTTTACGATATATTACTGTACCAACAGACCAAGCAAAAGTGAGTCAAATAACTCTACCGCTGATGTGTGATCTTGGTACCGCTTTAAAGCATTAAGTGATATTAAATGTTGGATATTTGTGATATTTCAAACAAGGATTTGTTTCTTGCTTTTATCCTTTTAGATATCGATGAGTGCCAGCAACCAGATGCATGCCGTACAGACCATGTCTGTAACAATACTATTGGATCGTACACATGTGAATGTGGTCCAGGATTTACTAAAAACCCTGCCTCCCAGAATAACCTGGAGCCGGTGTGTGACGGTGAGGAAATTAGTACATATTATTTGAGGAACGTAAAGTTTACCAATGCTGATTGGTGTTCGACATTACATCAAGGAAGTAATAAAAAACAAGTTGAGTCACTTAACGATATATTACTGTACCAAACGACCAAGCAAAAGTCACTCAAATAGCCGGCTCTACTGCTGATGTGTGATCTTGGTGCTTTAAAGCATTAAGTGATATTAAATGTGGGTTATTGTGATATTTCTCACAAGGATTTGTGTTTTGCTTTTGTCGTTTTAGACATCGATGAGTGTCAACAACCAGATGCATGCCGCACAGACGATGTCTGTAACAATACTATTGGATCGTACACGTGTGAATGTGCTCCAGGATTTACTAAAAACCCTGCCTCCCAGAATAACCTGGATCCGGTGTGTGACGGTGAGAAAATTCCTACACATTATTTGACAAACATAAAGTAGAGCAATGCTGATTGGTGTTCAACATTACATTAAGGAAGTAATAAAAAACAAGTTGAGTCACTTTACGATATATTACTGTACCAACAGACCAAGCAAAAGTGAGTCAAATAACTCTACCGCTGATGTGTGATCTTGGTACCGCTTTAAAGCATTAAGTGATATTAAATGTTGGATATTTGTGATATTTCAAACAAGGATTTGTTTCTTGCTTTTATCCTTTTAGATATCGATGAGTGCCAGCAACCAGATGCATGCCGTACAGACCACGTCTGTAACAATACTATTGGATCGTACACATGTGAATGTGGTCCAGGATTTACTAAAAACCCTGCCTCCCAGAATAACCTGGAGCCGGTGTGTGACGGTGAGGAAATTAGTACATATTATTTGAGGAACGTAAAGTTTACCAATGCTGATTGGTGTTCGACATTACATCAAGGAAGTAATAAAAAACAAGTTGAGTCACTTAACGATATATTACTGTACCAAACGACCAAGCAAAAGTCACTCAAATAGCCGGCTCTACTGCTGATGTGTGATCTTGGTGCTTTAAAGCATTAAGTGATATTAAATGTGGGTTATTGTGATATTTCTCACAAGGATTTGTGTTTTGCTTTTGTCGTTTTAGACATCGATGAGTGTCAACAACCAGATGCATGCCGCACAGACGATGTCTGTAACAATACTATTGGATCGTACACGTGTGAATGTGCTCCAGGATTTACTAAAAACCCTGCATCCCAGAATAACCTGGATCCGGTGTGTGACGGTGAGAAAATTCCTACACATTATTTGAGGAACGTAAAGTATAGCAATGCTGATTGGAGTTCAACATTACATCAAGGAAGTAATAAAAAACAAGTTGAGTCACTTTACGATATATTACTGTACCAACAGACCAAGAAAAAGTGAGTCAAATAACTCTACCGCCTGATGTGTGATCTTGGTACTTTAAAGCATTAAGTGATATTAAATGTGGGATTTTGTGATATTTCTCGCAAGAATTCGTGTCTTGCTTTTATGGTTTTAGATATCGATGAGTGTCAACAACCAGATGCATGCCGTTCAGACGATGTCTGTAACAACACTATTGGATCGTACACATGTGAATGTGCTCCAGGATTTACTAAAAACCCTGCCTCCCAGAATAATCTGGAGCCGGTGTGTGACGGTGAGAAGATTACTAGACATTATTTGAGGAACGTAAAGTATAGCAATGCTGATTGGTGTTCAACGTTACATCAAGGAAGTAATAAAAAACAAGTTGAGTCACTTTACGATATATTACTGTACCAAACGACCAAGCAAAAGTCGGTCAGATAGCTCTACCGCTGATGTGTGATCTTGGTACAAAGCATTAAGTGATATTAAATGTCGAATATTTCTGATATTTCAAACAAGGATTTGTGTCTTGCTTTTATGGTTTTAGATATCGATGAGTGTCAACAACCAGATGCATGCCGTTCAGACGATGTCTGTAACAATAATATTGGATCGTACACATGTGAATGTGCTCCAGGATTTACTAAAAACCCTGCCTCCCAGAATAATCTGGAGCCGGTGTGCGACGGTGAGGAAATTAGTACACATTATTTGACAAACATAAAGTAGAGCAATGCTGATTGGTGTTCAACATTACATTAAGGAAGTAATAAAAAACAAGTTGAGTCACTTTACGATATATTACTGTACCAACAGACCAAGCAAAAGTGAGTCAAATAACTCTACCGCTGATGTGTGATCTTGGTACCGCTTTAAAGCATTAAGTGATATTAAATGTTGGATATTTGTGATATTTCAAACAAGGATTTGTTTCTTGCTTTTATCCTTTTAGATATCGATGAGTGCCAGCAACCAGATGCATGCCGTACAGACCACGTCTGTAACAATACTATTGGATCGTACACATGTGAATGTGGTCCAGGATTTACTAAAAACCCTGCCTCCCAGAATAACCTGGAGCCGGTGTGTGACGGTGAGGAAATTAGTACATATTATTTGAGGAACGTAAAGTTTACCAATGCTGATTGGTGTTCGACATTACATCAAGGAAGTAATAAAAAACAAGTTGAGTCACTTAACGATATATTACTGTACCAAACGACCAAGCAAAAGTCACTCAAATAGCCGGCTCTACTGCTGATGTGTGATCTTGGTGCTTTAAAGCATTAAGTGATATTAAATGTCGAATATTTGTGATATTTCAAACAAGGATTTGTGTCTTGCTTTTATCGTTTTAGATATCGATGAATGCCAGCAACCAGATGCATGCCGTTCAGACGATGTCTGTAACAATACTATTGGATCGTACACATGTGAATGTGCTCCAGGATTTACTAAAAACCCTGCCTCCCAGAGTAACCTGGAGCCGGTGTGTGACGGTGAGAAAATTACAACACATTACTTGAGAAACGTAAAGTATAGCAATGCTGATTGGAGTTCAACATTACATCAAGGAAGTAATAAAAAACAAGTTGAGTCACTTTACGATATATTACTGTACCAACAGACCAAACAAAAGGGAGTCAAATAACTCTACCGCCTGATGTGTGATCTTGGTACTTCAAAGCATTAAGTGATATTAAATGTGCGATATTTGTGATATTTCTCACGAGGAGTCGTGTCTTGCTTTTATGGTTTTAGATATCGATGAGTGTCAGCAACCAGATGCATGCCGTTCAGACGATGTCTGTAACAATACTATTGGATCGTACACATGTGAATGTGCTCCAGGATTTACTAAAAACCCTGCCTCCCAGAGTAACCTGGAGCCGGTGTGTGACGGTGAGAAAATTACAACACATTATTTGAGGAACGTAAAGTATAGCAATGCTGATTAGTGGTCAACATTACATCAAGGAAGTAATAAAAAACAACTTGAGTCACTTTACGATATATTACTGTGCCAAAAGACCAAACAAAAGTAGGTCAAATAACTCTACCGCTGATGTTTGATCTTGGTACTTTAGGGCATTAAGGGATATTAAATGTGGGTTATTGTGATATTTCTCACAAGGAGTCGTGTCTTGCTTTTGTCGTTTTAGACATCGATGAGTGTCAACAACCAGATGCATGCCGTTCAGACCACGTCTGTAACAACGCTATTGGATCGTACACGTGTGAATGTGCTCCAGGATTTACTAAAAACCCTGCCTCCCAGAATAACATGGAGCCGGTGTGTGACGGTGAGAAAATTACTACACATTATTTGACAAACATAAAGTAGAGCAATGCTGATTGGTGTTCAACAATGCATCAAGGAAGTAATGAAACAAGTTGAGTCATTTTATCATATATAACTGTATCAAAAGTGACCAAGCAAAACGTGAGGAAAAGAAATCTACCATTCGTTTGTGATCTTGGTACCGCTTTAAAGCATTAAGTGATATTAAATGTGGGATTTCTGTGATATTTTAAGCAAAGATTCTTGTCTTGGTTATATTGTTTTAGATATCGATGAGTGTCAGCAACCAGATGCATGCCGTTCAAGTCTTACGTGTAACAACACTGTTGGATCATACAGATGTGAGTGTCCGCTGGGATTTACTGCAGAGCCTGAGTCTCAGAATACAAATAATCCAGTTTGTCATGGTAAGAAACTCAACTCATAGTAAACCTGAATCCTTATTCTCTTTGGTGATGTGTGCCAGTCCTCAAGTGTCCGACCAAATCGGGAATATTGTATCGACACTGTTGAATCATTGAACTACCTCGAAGAAATTAGGAAATTTCTGTCAATCTCTGCTTAGGAGCGCCTTTTACGTGATCTTATTTTCTCTAAACTTGATTACTGCAACATTATTCTTTATGGTCTACCCTCTTTTGAGTTGGAGAAACTACAACGGTTGCAAAATACAGCTGCAAGGCTAACTGTAAGAGCAAATAAGTCAGCCCACATTACTCCAACATTTAACTTAAGAACGTACATAGGCTTTCCGTCAAAGAAGGAAAAATTTTTTAAATTTCCCTGTTCACTTACAAAGTTCTTTATAGCTTTGCCCCAGCCTATTTAAACCAGCTGTTATTTCATTACACGTCTCGTGCTCGTGAGGATGTGCATAAAACATATAGGCAAACCTCTATTTTGGAAAAAACTTTACGTCTCGATGAAGTGAGTGGCTTTCATTGACAGCCCTAAAAAATGTGGAAACATTTCTCCTTTCTTCCTGTGTTTGTGATTTTTGCAGATGTCGATGAGTGCCAGTCGTCAGATGCATGCCGTTCAGACCACGTCTGTAACAACACTATTGGATCGTACACATGTGAATGTGCTCCAGGATTTACTAAAAACCCTGCCTCCCAGAATAATCTGGAGCCGGTGTGTAACGGTGAGGAAATTAGTACACATTATTTCACAAACATAAAGTAAAGCAATGCTAGTTGGTGTCCAACATTACATCAAGGAAGTAATCAAACAATAGTTGAGTCACTTTACGATATATTACTGTACCAAACGACCAAGCAAAAGTGAGTCAAATAACTCTACCGTTGACGTGTGATCTTGGTACTTCAAAGCATCAAGTGATATTAACTATCGAATATTTCTGATATTTCAAACAACGATTCGTGTCTTGCTTTTATCTTTATAGATATTGATGAGTGTCAGCAACCAGATGCATGCCGTTCAGACCACGTCTGTAACAACACTATTGGATCGTACACATGTGAATGTGCTCCAGGATTTACTAAAAACCCTGCATCCCAGAATAACCTGGATCCGGTGTGTGACGGTGAGAAAATTCCTACACATTATTTGAGGAACGTAAAGTATAGCAATGCTGATTGGAGTTCAACATTACATCAAGGAAGTAATAAAAAACAAGTTGAGTCACTTTACGATATATTACTGTACCAACAGACCAAGAAAAAGTGAGTCAAATAACTCTACCGCCTGATGTGTGATCTTGGTACTTTAAAGCATTAAGTGATATTAAATGTGGGATTTTGTGATATTTCTCGCAAGAATTCGTGTCTTGCTTTTATGGTTTTAGATATCGATGAGTGTCAACAACCAGATGCATGCCGTTCAGACGATGTCTGTAACAACACTATTGGATCGTACACATGTGAATGTGCTCCAGGATTTACTAAAAACCCTTCCTCCCAGAATAATCTGGAGCCGGTGTGCGACGGTGAGAAGATTACTAGACATTATTTGAGGAACGTAAAGTATAGCAATGCTGATTGGTGTTCAACGTTACATCAAGGAAGTAATAAAAAACAAGTTGAGTCACTTTACGATATATTACTGTACCAAACGACCAAGCAAAAGTCGGTCAAATAGCTCTACCGCTGATGTGTGATCTTGGTACAAAGCATTAAGTGATATTAAATGTCGAATATTTGTGATATTTCAAACAAGGATTTGTGTTTTGCTTTTATGGTTTTAGATATCGATGAGTGTCAACAAGGAGATGCATGCCCTTCAGACGATGTCTGTAACAATAATATTGGATCGTACACATGTGAATGTGCTCCAGGATTTACTAAAAACCCTGCCTCCCAGAGTAACCTGGAGCCGGTGTGTGACGGTGAGAAAATTACAACACATTACTTGAGAAACGTAAAGTATAGCAATGCTGATTGGAGTTCAACATTACATCAAGGAAGTAATAAAAAACAAGTTGAGTCACTTTACGATATATTACTGTACCAACAGACCAAACAAAAGGGAGTCAAATAACTCTACCGCCTGATGTGTGATCTTGGTACTTCAAAGCATTAAGTGATATTAAATGTGCGATATTTGTGATATTTCTCACGAGGAGTCGTGTCTTGCTTTTATGGTTTTAGATATCGATGAGTGTCAGCAACCAGATGCATGCCGTTCAGACGATGTCTGTAACAATACTATTGGATCGTACACATGTGAATGTGCTCCAGGATTTACTAAAAACCCTGCCTCCCAGAGTAACCTGGAGCCGGTGTGTGACGGTGAGAAAATTACAACACATTATTTGAGGAACGTAAAGTATAGCAATGCTGATTAGTGGTCAACATTACATCAAGGAAGTAATAAAAAACAACTTGAGTCACTTTACGATATATTACTGTGCCAAAAGACCAAACAAAAGTAGGTCAAATAACTCTACCGCTGATGTTTGATCTTGGTACTTTAGGGCATTAAGGGATATTAAATGTGGGTTATTGTGATATTTCTCACAAGGAGTCGTGTCTTGCTTTTGTCGTTTTAGACATCGATGAGTGTCAACAACCAGATGCATGCCGCACAGACGATGTCTGTAACAATACTATTGGATCGTACACGTGTGAATGTGCTCCAGGATTTACTAAAAACCCTGCCTCCCAGAATAACATGGAGCCGGTGTGTGACGGTGAGAAAATTACTACACACTATTTGAGGAACGTAAGGTATAGCAATGTTGATTGGTGTCCAACATTACATCAAGGAAGTAATAAAAAACAAGTTGAGTCACTTTACGATATATCACTGTGCCAAAAGACCAAGCAAAAGTGAGTCAAATAACTCTACCGCTGATGTGTGATCTCGGTACTTAAAGCATTAAGCCATATTAACTGTGGGATATTTGTGATATTTCAAACAAGGATTCGTGTATTGCTTTTATCGTTTAGATATCGATGAGTGTCAGCAACCAGATGCATGCCGTTCAAATCGCACGTGTAACAACACTGTTGGATCATATAGATGTGAGTGTCCGCTGGGATTTACTGCAGAGCCTGAGTCTCAGAGTACAAATAATCCAGTTTGTCATGGTAAGAAACTCAACCTATAGTAGACCTGAATCTTTAGTTCCTTTGCTGATGAGTGTCAGTCCTCAAGTGTCTACCCAAATCGCGGATATTATATCAACACTATTGAATCATTGAACTACATCGGAAAAATTAGGAAAGTTCTATCAATGTCTGCTACGGAGCGCCTTTTACTTAGCAAATAAAGAAGCCTCGACTGTGCTCAGTTCTGTTGTAAAGAACGCAGGAAGCCATAGGGCACGAAAGAAGTGTAGGGGAAAACACGAGACGTGGTCGAGTGTTTTTCCCTATTTGTTGAGTGCTCTACCGCTTCCTAAGTGTTTTACAACAGAACAGAGCACAGTCGAGGCTTCTTTATTTGTTTTATGATAAAGAATCCAATAATTTCCCCACGCATTCGTCTGAATTTTCAAACCAAACTTTATTTTCCAAACGAGTAAAAGTGGCGTCAGCCGTGCTCTGTTCTGTGATAAAGTACGCTAAAACAAGCCAATCAAAATCCTTGTTAGAACTGTTCAAATAATTTGATTGGCTGACGAAGCGACAGCTTTCAATCACAAACTGGACTTCAGCTAAGCTTTCAGTTTCGAGTAGTTTCGCCTGGAACGGCTTTCGAGAGAAGAACGATGCCTTCAAAGTTCGCTTCTTAGTTAATTTTTAAGGTCATTCCGCTGAAATAGAACTTGCCCTGAGATTTTTGTGAAACTTTGTCTATCGATCGTTTATCTTATAGGAACTTAAATTTTGAAATAAAAATGAGGGGTCCTCATGTTCGTTTAGGAGCAAAAGCACCTTGTTTATACCCATAGAAATCTTTATAATACCACCATGATTGTAGTTACGATTGCTTGCTAAATTCACGTTTTCGACGATTCCTTTTTGTTCTACACTGAGAATTGGTCCATATCTATTTTACACAGAGAAATTTATTACTCAATTCAAAACAAGAGAAAAAAATGATAGGTCGCCATACTCGTTTGTGAGAAAATGACGATTTACCTCTATGGCGAGGTCCAGCTGTGAAGAAAAAGTCGCCATTTTTTAATGCGCGCGCGCTAATCACGCGTGAAATTATGCGCAGTAGGGATGCGCAATGCAATACTGGGGAATGACCTTAAATAGGGATCTAAAGGCAGGTAAAGGTTTGTAGTCCAGAGGATTCCGGGCACCTTTCTAATGGAAATTACGAAACAAGGCGCTCAAAGCTTGCAGATGAAAATGCGAAATGCTGAGTTCAATTTGAAAGGAGCTAAAGTTATTTACGGCTTGCAGCCGCTTGCAGCAAGATCGCCCAAACTAGCGTAAAAGTTAGAATGACTAAACTGCTCTCACTGGTTCTACTCCGAGCACAGAAAAGAATATCAGAGCAAGCTTTGAACTGACCACTCGTCCGTTAACTTCGCTGAGATGACCGGAGAACGATTGTTACTACACTGCATGTAAGGGTTGTTTGAGCACTTAAGCATTTTTAAAAAAATAAAGTTTCTCATCATAAACAGAGACAGCTCAATTGCTGTTTTCTGTCGTTGTTTTACTTCTTAAGTATAATTTCTGCCTTCGTGACAAATATATGTTTTATCGAAGCACTGGTTAGCTTAAGAATTTGTTTATTTCGCCAAGTGTTTTGTCGGCGGGAATCTAGAAAAACTTGTTATTTTCAGCGCAGTTTTAACGCTACTGTTGCTAACAATGGTCTCCGTGAGCCTTATTTACTGCAGACAAATAGCTCGTTTCCATTGCGTTTGTCTGAGTCACAAGGGATGTTTAATTTGGGTAAAGTTTGTCAAACATCAGAAGCAAAGATTTGAAAGCCAGCTTACCGTCATCAACCCGTGCACTGTTCTCTGATAAAACACGCTGTTTCAGCCAATCAAAGTGCGCGTGATTTGGAAACTTTATTATAGTTATTATTATTAATATTATTATTATTATTATTGTTATTGTTATTGTTGCTGTTGTTGTTGTTGTTGTTATTATTATTAATACCAGGCGTGTATCCGCTAATTTTAGAAAGTCGATGATGGCATGAGCTTGTGAATTAGTATTTTAGGATCTCATGATATTTTTATTTTCATCAAAAGTTTAGAATCCGATAGTGAGATGTGTGAAGATTTGTAAATAGGTTTTCTGAGGAGATTTTAATAAAGTTCTTGTTTATATTATTATCAATATCATTCTTATTATTATTATTATTATTATTATTATTATTATTGTTCTTATTCTTATTCTTATTCTTCTTATTATTATTACTATTATTATTATTATTATTATTATTATTATTATTATTATTATAAGTTCTTAAAGTCTTGCCGCTTTTAACTTATGGTGCCGAGTTCAATCCGTAAGCCTAGGGCATTCATAAGTCTGCTGGATTACTTGATGGATAGAGTCCTCCTAAGTATGTGAGCAGTTCCAAGGAGGACGGTCTTCTGTAGCTCTGTTATTCTAATATTGCCTGGGATCTTGCCGATGTAGTTTTCTGTTCCCGAAAGCTCTAATGATCACTGGGACAGTTGTTGTTTTCATCCCCCACGTTTTCTCGATTTCAATCTCAAGATCTTTGTACTTTGTGAGTTTTTCCATTGTTTTCGAGGAGGTGTTCCTTTCAGCGGGGATGGACATATCGATAAGCAGACAGGTTCTTTCCTTCTTGTCTTTCACCACTATGTCTGGTCTGTTTGCTTTTATCTCTTTGTCGGTTTGGATTGGCATGTCCCAAAGTATAGTCGCTGTTTTTTCTGTCACAGTAGCTGGTTCATGTTCGTAGTGTTTATCTTGTACTTTGATGTTATAGTGTTTGCATATTGTCCAGTGGAGATATGCTGCAGCTTTATTGTGTCTTTGTATGTACTCTGTCTTGGCAAGTTCAGGGCTTCTGGAGACAAGGTGGTCAACTGTTTCTTGAAATTGCCCACAGATTCTGCACATTGGGTCGGTGCCATCTTTCAGGATCTTGTTTCGGTAATAGTTGGTCTTAATGCATTGATCTTGGGGCAGCAATAATGAAACCTTCTGTTTCTGATTTGAGGCCAGGTGTACTCAGCCAATTGTGGGTTTTGTCTTGGTCTACATCCTTCTCTTTTGTTCTTTTTGGGTACTGACCATGCAAAGGCTTTTCTTCCCATTTGCTCTTGAGTTATTATTATTATTATTATTATTATTATTATTATTATTATTATTATTATGTGTAGAGTTTTTTTTTTTTATTCTTATTTAAATTTTTTCGACAAATGACAATAGACAAATTTATAAGGGTTGTAAAGAATGAGTGTAATTTGTAATTCGTTTGTAAGTTAGTATTTCCCTGACATATATACTGTCCTAAGAATTTTTACAGTTGTAATTTTTTATAAGCCACTAATAAACATTCCTCTTTTCATTATTATTATTATTATTATTATTAGACTATTGTTATTATTATTGTTATTATTATTATTATTATTATTATTATTAACCTGGAGGCCCTGATATTGATCCAGTGTGTTGCTGGTGAGGATGTGCATAAAACATATAGGCAAACCTCTATTTTGGAAACAACTTTACGTCTTAATTAATGAAGTTAGTTGCTTTTATCAACAAATCTACCAAATGTCAAACATTTCTCCTTTCTTTTTTGTTTGTGATTTTTGCAGATGTCGATGAGTGCCAGTCGTCAGATGCATGCCGTTCAGATCACGTCTGTAACAACACTATTGGATCGTACACGTGTGAATGTGCTCCAGGATTTACTAAAAACCCTGCCTCCCAGAATAACCTGGAGCCGGTGTGTAACGGTGAGGAAATTACTTCACATAATTTGACAAACATAAAGTAAAGCAGTGCTGATTGGTGTTCAACATTGCATCAAGGAAGTAATGAAA
The DNA here is from genome assembly GCF_042242905.1 of Orbicella faveolata. Classification (NCBI taxonomy): domain Eukaryota; kingdom Metazoa; phylum Cnidaria; class Anthozoa; order Scleractinia; family Merulinidae; genus Orbicella; species Orbicella faveolata. Next base: position 4,459,163 of record NW_028301539.1, on the reverse strand, counting down.
AAAGTTGAGTCATTTTATCATATATAACTGTATCAAAAGTGACCAAGCAAAACGTGAGGAAAAGAAATCTACCATTCGTTTGTGATCTTGGTACCGCTTTAAAGCATTAAGTGATATTAAATGTGGGATAATTGAAATTTTTCAAACAAGGATTCGTGTCTTGGTTATAATGTTTTAGATATCGATGAATGCCAGCAATCACATGCATGCCGTTCAAATCTCACGTGTAACAACACTGTTGGATCATACAGATGCGAGTGTCCGCTGGGATTTACTGCAGAGCCTGAGTCTCAGAGTACAAACAATCCAGTTTGTCATGGTAAGAAATTCAACTCATAGTAAACCTGAATCCTTATTTTCTTTGGTGATGTGTGCCAGTCCTCAAGTCGGGAATATTGTATAACCACTGTTGAATCATTGAACTACCTCGAAGAAATTAGAAAATGTCTATCAATCTCTGCTACGGAGCACCTTTTACGTGATTTTATTTTCTCTGAACTTGATTACTGCAACATTATTCTTTATGGTCTACCCTCTTTTGAGATACAGCTTCAAGGCTAACTGTAAGAGCAAATAAGTCAACCCACATTACTCCAACATTTAACTTAAGAACGTACATTGGCTTCCGTTAAAGGAAGAATAATTTTTAAAACTCTCCTGGTCACTTACAAAGTTCTTTATAGCTTTGCCCCAGCCTATTTAAACCAGCTGTTGTTTCATTACACGTCTCGTGCTATCGAGGATGTGCATAAAACATATAGAGAAAACTCTATTTTGGAAACAACTTTACGTCTCGGTGAAGTGAGTGGCTTTCGTTGACAACCCTAAAAAGTGTCAAATATTTCTCTTTTCCTACTTTGTTTGTGATTTTTTCAGATGTCGATGAGTGCCAGTCGTCAGATGCATGCCGTTCAGATCACGTCTGTAACAACACTATTGGATCGTACACATGTGAATGTGCTCCAGGATTTACTAAAAACCCTGCCTCCCAGAATAATATGGAGCCGGTGTGTAACGGTGAGGAAATTACTACACATTATTTAACAAACATAAAGTAGAGCAATGCTGATTGGTGTTCAACATTACATCAAGGCAGTAATGACAAAAAGTTGAGTCATTTTACGATATGTTACCGTACCAAAAGACCAAACAAAAGTGAGTCAAATAACTTTACCGCTGACGTGTGATCTTGTTACTTTAGAGCTTTAAATGATATTAATTGTGGGATATTTGTGAGTGTCCGCTGTGATTAACTGCAGAGCCTGGGTCTCAGAGTACAAATAATCCAGTTTGTCATAGTAAGAAACTCAACTTATAGTAAACCTGAATCCTTAGTTCCTTTGCTGATGTGTGTCTGTCCTGTATTGTATAAATACTTTTAAATCATTGACCTACATCGGAAAAAGTTATGAAATTTCTATCAGTCTCTGCTACGGGGCGCCTGATACACGCTTTCATTTCCTCTGCACTTGATTTATACTGCAACAGTTTTTTTTTTTTTTTTTTTTTTTTTATGACGGTTGCAAAATACAGCTGCAAGGCTAACTGTCAGAGCAAAAAAGTCAGCCCACATCATTCCAATATTTAAGAACCTTCATTAGCTTCCTGTTAAAAAAAGAACAATTCTTAAAATTCTTCTGGTCACTTACAAAATTCTCCATGGCTTTGCTCCAGCGAGCTGTTATTTCATTACGCCCCTCAACGTTGACAACCGGTCAAGTAGTTGAAATTTGCTGTGTACTCCTAAGACTAAAACAGCTTTCTACGGCGACAGATCTTTCTCGGTTATCGCACCAAGGCTCTCGAATGACTTACCAAATGTCATCAAACAGTGTTTCACTGTGGACTGTTTTAAATCAAGGTTAAAAAGTTTTCCTTTTAAGAGAGCGTTCTTAGATTAGGGCTTTTTAACTAGGGTTTTTATAAAAGGACTGTAAAAAGCATTGAGACTTGAATAAGATGTATAATCCGTTTTTAAGAACCTTTTTACTGTTATTATGATTATCATTATCATTATCATTATCATTATCAGTGTCAGGGTCAGTGTAAGTGTCAGTGTAACTGTCATTGTCATTGTCATTGTCACTGTCACTGTCATTGTCATTGTCATTATCATTGTCATTGTCATTGTCATCGTCATTGTCATTGTCACTGCATTGTCATATTCATTATCATTGTCATTAACCCTGGAAAGTCCTGGTATTGATGCAGTGTGTGCTGGTGAGGATGTGAATAAAACATATAGGCAAACCTCTATTTTGGAAACAACTTTACGTCTCGATGAAGTGAGTTGCTTTCATTGACTACCCTAAAAAGTGCTAAACATTTCTCCTTTCTTTTTTTTGTTTGTGATTTTTGTAGATGTGGATGAGTGCCAGTCGTCAGATGCATGCCGTTCAGACCACGTCTGTAACAACACTATTGGATCGTACACATGTGAATGCGCTCCAGGATTTACTAAAAACCCTGCCTCCCAGAATAACCTGGAGCCGGTGTGTAACGGTGAGGAAATTAGAACATATTATTTGAGAAACATAAAGTAGAGCAATGTTGATTGGTGTTCAACATTACATCAAAAAAGTAATAAAGTAAAGTTGGGTCCTTTTATCCGATATATAACTGTATCAAAAGACCAAGCAAAAATGAGGCAAATAAATTTACCATTCGTTTGTGATCTTGGTACCGCTTTAAAGCATTAAGTGATATTAAATGTGGGATATGTGAGATATTTCAAACAAGGATTTGTGTCTTGGATTTATCGTTTTAGATATCGATGAGTGTCAGCAACCAGATGCATGCCGTTCAAATCTCACGTGTAACAACACTGTTGGATCATACAGATGCGAGTGTCCGCTGGGATTTACTGCAGAGCCTGAGTCTCAGAGTACGAACAATCCAGTTTGTCATGGTAAGAAACTCAGCTTATAGTAAACCTGAATCCTTATTTGCTTTGCTGTTGAGTTCCAGTCCTCAAGTATCTGCCCAAATCGTGAATATTGTATAAACTCTATTGAATCATTGAACTACATCGAATATAATAGAAAATTCCTATCAATCTCTGCTACGGAACACCTTTTACGTAATTTTATTTCCTTTAAACTTGATTACTGCAACAGTATTTATTATGGTTTACCCTCTTTTGAAAGTACAACGGTTGCAAAATAGAGCTGCAAGGCAAACTGTCACAGCGAATACGGAGTTTAAGAAAACCACGACGGCAACGGAAACGGTAACGTCGCTAAACAAAAGAATTTATGAGCAGTACAATGGCTTTGCACGTGCGGTATACTTCTTGGCACATTTCTTTGCCGTCCTCTGCAAAACAACAACGTGAAATTACCAAATTCTGCGTTGTCTGAGAACGTGAACCACGACGGCTAATTTTGTAAATCTATATTTCGAAATTATCGATGTGTCCTAGACTCAGTTTCTTGATAACTTTGCTAGTGATAAACAAAGTAAATGACTTAAGCTAGGGTACCGCGAGATTCGTAGGTAAAATATAAATTCATTTTTTAATCGGCGTTGTTCTTGGCGTCGCCGTCGTGGTTTCTTATATGTTAATATAAATTACGCTCCCTTATAAAAAGTTAGCCCACATCACTCCTATATTTAACTAATTTAAGAACCTGCATTGGCTTTCTGTAAAGAAGGTGTAATTTTTAAAATTGTCCTGGTCGCTTACAAAGTTCTTCATAGCTTTGCCCCAACCTATTTAAACGAGCTGTTATTTCATTACATGTCTCGTGCTGGTGAGGATGTGCATAAAGCATATAGGCAAACCTCTATTTTGGAAACAACATTACGTCTTGATGAAGTGAGTTGCTTTCATTAACAACCCTCAAAATTTGTCAAACATTTCTCCTTTCTTCCTTTGTTTGTGATTTTTGCAGATGTCGATGAGTGCCAGTCGTCAGATGCATGCCGTTCAGATCACGTCTGTAACAACACTATTGGATCGTACACGTGTGAATGTGCTCCAGGATTTACTAAAAACCCTGCCTCCCAGAATAATATGGAGCCGGTGTGTAACGGTGAGGAAATTAGCACCCATTATTTGAGAAACATAAAGTAGAGCAATGTTGATTGGTGTTCAACATTACATCAAGGAAGTAATAAAAAAACAAGTTGAGTCACTATACGATATATTACTGTATCAAAAGACCAAGCAAAAGTGAGGCAAATAAATTTACCATTCGTTTGTGATCTTGGTACCGCTTTAAAGCATAAGTGATATTAAATGTGGGATATGTGAGATATTTCAGACAAAGATTCGTGTCTTGGATTTATCGTTTTAGATATCGATGAGTGTCAGCAACCAGATGCATGCCGTTCAAATCTCACGTGTAACAACACTGTTGGATCATACAGATGCGAGTGTCCGCTGGGATTTACTGCAGAGCCTGAGTCTCAGAGTACAAACAATCCAGTTTGTCATGGTAAGAAACTAAACTCATAGTAAACCTGAATCCTTATTTGCTTTGCTGTTGAGTTCCAGTCCTCAAGTGTCTGCCCAAATCGTGAATATTGTATAAACTCTATTAAATCATTGAACTCCAGACGTAACTAATCGATGATCAATGACGTCAATTGGTAATCAACGAGTAATCGATGAGTAATCAGTTAATTAGTCATTGATTATTGGCGATGATCAATGAATAATCGATGAGTAATCGAAGCCCAAAAATTTTGTGGCCTATCGATTACTCATTGATGTAATTGATTACTCATCGATGACCCATCGATTACTCATCGACTATTATACTGCGCACGAGAGACACTTTTCTTGCTTTCTTGTACCATTTTTTTTGTCGTTTGTGATTCTTTTGTCTGTGTTAGACGCAGTTTTCCTTATATCTGAAGTTCCCGGCTGTTGACGATGTCGAGACGCAAAGTGCTAATCACAAATATAGATGACTCTCAACTGTGCAATATTTCACTTTACCCAACTCTTTATTTAATAACAAAACACCTAAACAGTAACCAACCGGTCTGAAAGTGAAACTAACAAGTACGCTGACAAGAATCGACTACGTGGTTATCGATTTTTTTTTTTTTGTGGGTGTTTGTCAGCAAAGTAAAACTGCTTCGGCTTAGGGAAACATCCGTCATAAGCAGTTACATAACCAGCTTGAGTATTGAATATTTGTGCAAGTTCCGATTTTTTGGCCTTTGAGCTAAACGCGATTCCTTTATCTTTTAAGAGTTGTTTTAGAACCGCTATTGTCATATTTTCGGCAGGTCCCTGTTTCATACGTTCTATTTTTTCATTCTTTTCTTTCTCTTGGGCTTCCTTCAATTTCTTTTGTTGCATCTCAGTCTCTGCCGGTGGCCCTCGATTTCTGAAAGAATTTTGTCATCGAGTAAGAGAATGCCTTCAGAAGATGGAGTTGCTGGAATCTTTTGGACGAACTGAAAAGAGTCCAGGACGGTATATTTTCGTGAACGGAACATCTTGTTTGAAATCTTTGTAGAATTTTCACAGTCCAAGCTACAAACAAAAGAATTAACCACTAGTCTAATATGGTCCGTTTTCGATATCGTCCAATCAAATAATGGATGGGCATTTTTTCCTCTTGTTGGAATGGTTGTCATTCTTTTAATTTGCCCAACAAGAAAGTCATGTTTGTTCCACAAGCAGACTACTTCTTTGTGCCTTAGGTTTGCGGAATCAGTGTTCTCCCCACTTGAGAGAAACACCTCGTACCGTTTATCGTGAGCAACAAAAAACGATTTTGGCGTCCGGTTGAAGGAATATACCTGAAAGAATAAACCTGGGAACATCTGTTTACATTTAAGTTGTTTTAATTTTGTTTCTCTTCGCCAAATACGTTTGCAGCCACGAGATGATATCGATGAGTAATGGATGAAATCAATGACTAATCAATGCAATCAATGACTAATCGATGCAATCAATGACTAATCGATGACCAAAAATTTTGTGGCCCATCGATTAGTCATCGATTGCTCATTGATCATCGGCAATAATCAATGACTAATCAACTGATTACCTATCGATTACCTATTGATTACTCATTGACTTCATTGACGTCGTTGATGTCATCGATTAGCTATGTCTGGTGAACTACATCGAATAAATTAGAAAATTTCTATCAGTATCTGCTACGGAGTACCTTTTATGTGATTTTATTTCCTCTAAACTTGATTACTGCAACAGTATTCTTTATGGTTTACCCTCTTTTGAGATAGAGAAACTACAAAGGTTGCAAAATAGAGCTGCAAGGCAAACTGTCACAGCAAATATGGAGTTTAAGAAAACCACGACGCCAACGGCAACGGGAACGTCGCTAAACAAAAGGTTTAATGAGCAGTACAATGGCTGGGCACGTGCGTTATAATTCTTGGTACATTTCTTTGCCGTCCTCTGCAAAACAACAACGTCAAATGACCAAATTCTGCGTTGTCTGGAGAACGTGAACCACGACGGCTAATTTTGTAAATTTATATTTCGAATTTATCGATGTGTCCTAGACTCAGTTTCTTGATAACTTTGCTAGTGATAAACAAAGTAAATAACTTAAGGTCATTCCCCAGTATAGCATTGCGCATTGTTACTGCGCATAATTTATGGCGTCATTAGCGCGCGTTCGTGCACGCGCACATTGAAAACATCGCGGATTTGCCTTGATATTGAGTTCTGTC